>NC_134267.1:14790306-15012806 GCF_031893055.1 Leptodactylus fuscus | reverse complement strand
ATTTTCAAAAAATAGGTTTCACAGAAAAACTTGGTTTATAGTCGGTCACTTTCAGGTTACAGGTTCCTTACAGTTCTGAGACGTTATAAAGAAATTACAAAAGGAGTCCAAATCTTTGAACTTCCCAAATTTTGTGTTTCATTTGACCTAAATTTGGCCAAAAATTTGCCAAAATTCTCCTTGTTGACACCCGTCCTTCATAGGGATATCTATTGACGGCAGATGGTATCATTTTTGCACCGTGTTTTTGAGCAGCACTTCTGCAGTTTCACTATCAACAGGAAGTAAAGAAAAACCGCTGACCCCAAGATCATACGTGACCTCGCACATCTCCATAGTGAGAACCCCGACCAGCATCTACGCACATCTGTGTGACTGATCTCAGCAGCGGCGCGCCATGATATTGCACTTTTATTAGGTGCAGTTTCCCTTTAATAGACGCCTGTTAGGATTTGGAACTGAAAGCCTTCTGCGTGTTTTGTAATGTTTAAGTTCTCTCTTGGCTGAAACAAAGAACATTTGGCTCCTCTCCAGATATCAGAAAACAGAAGTTATTATCAGCGGTCACAAGAGCTGCGTCGTGCTCTTAGTCTGCAGGTGCGGATCGCTTTTATGCACCGCCTGATAGGTCATTGAGACGTGCCAGATGTTTCGGCTGGGGGATGAGCTGGGAAACTTTTAGCTCTGTGAAAATTTGGCTTTTAGAGGTGTGATGTGATCTCTAAGATGTGCAACAGGCTGTCCCGTAGAGACATCATAAGTCACGTCTATATCCCCACTCATGTCCCCTTTGGTCCCACGCATTTCCACCTAATCACTTTGTGTATTCATACTGTATCGTACCCCTATACTGCCCCCTATTGATCCCATACAATATAGTGCCCCCCTTTTTTTTCTTTGAATGTAGATTGTGATCACAATGTACATTTATTTCCCTATCAGTCTGTCTTTGTAGAATGAGAGGAAATCCACACAAACACGGGGAGAACATAAAAACTCCTTGCAGATGTTGTTTCTGGTGAGATTCAAACCCAGGACTCCAGCGCTGCAAGGTTGCAGTGCTAACCACTGAGCCACCGTGTTGCCCAATATAGTGCCCCTTTGTGGCCCTCCACTCAGTATACAATCTTCTTCAGTGGCCCCCGACACAGTATAGCATTTCAAATGGCCACCAGTGGCCCACACACAGTGTAATATTGTTCCAGTGGTCCCCACACAGTATGACGTTCTCCTTGCGGACCCCACACAGTATATCGTATGCCCTTGTGGTCCCACACAGTGTAAATTTCCCCTTGGGGCTCCCACACAGTATACTGAGCCCCTAGTGGCCCCTGCATAGTATAATGTACTCCTTGTGATCCCCACGTGTTCCCTTATATCCCTCACGGTATAATACCCCTTCTTTGTGGATCCCACACAGTATAATGCCCCCTCATTGTGGCCCCCATACTATATTGCCCCCTCACTATGGCCCCAAAACTTTAATGTACTTCCCTTGTGGGGAAAAATGGACAAAGCAATATACTC
Source organism: Leptodactylus fuscus (assembly GCF_031893055.1). Classification (NCBI taxonomy): domain Eukaryota; kingdom Metazoa; phylum Chordata; class Amphibia; order Anura; family Leptodactylidae; genus Leptodactylus; species Leptodactylus fuscus. Next base: position 15,011,279 of record NC_134267.1, on the reverse strand, counting down.
ACCCCATCCGATTCCCCTGGAGTCAACTCTGGTCTCTGCACCTGCTGCTCCAATCTGTCGGCAGAAATTTAGTGAGGTCACTACATCACCCCCTGCCAGATTCCAAGCTATCTGCAGGAGAGCTAGGGGTTCAATGGTGAAGCAGGGAGCAGATGGCTCCCTGCTTCACCATTGTACTCAACTCTATCTGCATTTGGAGGATATAGATAGAGTAGAAACCACAACATACCTTCCAGTGCTCAGGAGAGCGGGACAGCCCATGAAATCCAGGACTGTCCCACTGAATCCGGGATGGTATGGAGATATTTAAAGGGGTTGTCTAGTTTAGAAAGCCAGTTACAAAAAATACCTTACTGGCCATTCTGAGTGGAGAGAGTGGGTGATAAATGGGGAAGCTTACTGACTACCCAGCACATTCATTCATGTATTACATGGGCACTTCATTAGTTATAACAAGAACCCTGTAATATATTATTTGCAAAAAGAGTGGAAATACTCTATCACGTTTCTACAATATATCTTTTGCACAATTACTGATATACAGGAAAGAATTGCCCTGCTGAAAGGCAAAAAGGCCAGTGACCCTGACGGCATCCTACCAGAGATGATCAAATACAGCTCTCCAGCAATACACGCGGCACTGGCAAAGCTATTCACCCTCGTGCTCAATGCTGGACACTTCCCCGAAGATTGGAACAAAGGCCTCATAACCCCCATCTACAAGAATGGGGACCATTATGACCCCAACAACTACAGAGGGATCAGCGTCAGCAGCACGCTGGGGAAACTGTTCAACAGCATCATCAATAACAGAATCCTCACCTTCCTCACACAACACGGGGTCCTCAGCAAGAGCCAAGCAGGGTTCATGCCAAACCACCGCACCACAGACCATATCTACACCCTGCACAGCCTCATCAAGACGCACGTCCACAACACCAGAAGAGGCAAGATATTCGCCTGCTTCGTAGACTTTAAGAAGGCGTTTGATTCAGTATGGCACCCAGGCCTACTCCTAAAACTCCTAGAGAGTGGAATAGGAGGAAGAACGTACGACGTCATCAAGAGCTCCTACACCGGAAACCAGTGCAGCGTGAAGGTGAATGGGAAAAGGACAGCATACTTCCAACAGGCCCGAGGGGTCAGACAAGGCTGTAGCCTGAGCCCAACGCTCTTCAACATCTACATCAATGAACTGGCTACAGCCCTGGAGGCCTCACCAACCCCAGGCCTCACCCTGAACAATCGAGAGGTGAAGTTCCTGCTATACGCCGACGACCTCCTACTCCTGGCCCCCACCGAGAAAGACCTCCAAGAAAGCCTGTCAGTGCTGGAAAAATTCAGCACCACATGGGCCCTACCCATCAACCAGAAGAAGACCAAAGTCATGGTATTTCAGAAGAAGGGCCACAATAAAGCCTCCACCACCCCACAATTCACACTGAACGGCTCCACACTGGAGAAAACCAACAGCTACACCTACCTGGGGCTGGAGCTCAGCCAATCAGGAAGCTTCAAAGCAGCAATAGAAACCCTGAAAGCAAAAGCCTGCAGAACCTTCTACGCCATCGGAAGACAACTGTACCACCTCAAACCACCGGCGAGGGTCTGGATGAAAATATTTGAAGCTGTCATCTCCCCGATCCTTCTCTATGGCAGCGAGGTTTGGGGCCCAGCCACCTACCCAGACCAGTCAAGGTGGGATTCCAGCCCAACAGAGAACTTCCACCTGGAGTTCTGCAAATACCTGCTCCATGTCCATCGCAACACCACCAACATGGCCTGCAGGGCAGAGCTAGGCAGACTCCCCCTATGGCTCACCATACAGAAGAGGGCGCTAGCTTTCCAGGCACACATCCAGGGGAGCAAGCCTGACTCCTACCACCACCAAGCATGGCTAAGCCACCTGAGCAAACCAGACATTCAACAACCAAACAACAGCCAACCACCAAACCAAAAACTCCAACAGATGATAACCAAGGCCGAAATAAAGGCGACCGCAGAGGCAAACAGAGAGCGGTACATTGAAGAATGGAGAAACGAAATAAATAACTCCAAGAAACTCACCGTGTACCAATCCCTACAAAGGGACTACACCATGGCCACCTACCTGGAGAGAATACGCCACCCCAAGCACAGACAGACCCTGAGCCGGTACAGACTGAGCGCCCACAACCTAGAGATAGAGACGGGGCGATACAGGCAGACGTACAAGCCACGGGAGAAGAGACTGTGCCAGCACTGTGACCAGGGGGCCCTAGAAGACGAGACCCACTTCCTGCTACACTGCACCAAATACTCAGCTGTGAGGGCCGTCTACTACCAAAGACTGTCTGCCCACATCCCAGACTTCATATCTGCAGACGAGAAGAGGAAACTCTACATCCTACTGGGAGAAGAAGAGGCCACTGTGGAGATCGCTGCCCAATATGTGTCCAGCTGTCACCAAATAAGAGGAAGATGAGACTCCATGGACTGTTATATTTATCCCAACACACCCGCCCCACCCCACCCCACCCACCCCCACCTCCCCATATAGCAGTCACCAACGAAGAGCAAGATGAGACTCCATGGACTGTTATACCCCAAACCACCCACCCCACCCCCACCACTCACCCACCCGAGTCCAACTCCCCCCCCACACACACTTTACTAGCTTTGGCAATGCCAAATATCTATTCGGACGTGCCAATAAAGCTTTTTTTTTATTTGATTTGATACTGTATAACTAGTAGCAGCTTTGTGGGGTCATTACATTTTTGGAAAGATCACTACAAATCAGGTCCCTATAGTGAGAACCCTGTCAAACAGCTCCCCCTTCCGAATCATTGTAAGTATGACCTAGGGGCGACCAGTGTCCCACCGAAAAAAGTTGCACTAGACTCATTACATTCTTTCACTTTGCTCTGCATGATGCAACAGCCGCTGAGCTCTTTCCTTGTGAGCGTTGATGCAAGAGGTGTGAGCTTAGTGCAATCTGGTGAGCGCTGCCTCCTATCACTGCCTGTCATCAGCGAGCTACATTAGTCAGTGACAGCAATAATAGCAGATTATCACTCCTAAACCAGTGGTCAGGATTTAGAGGATTAATACGGAGCAGGGTATGCATGGTTAGCTACTGATTTATGCCGTAGACATGATGGGAGTTGTAGTTCCACAAGCACCTGGAAATCACTGCGCTATAGTATAGTGAGCGATATTACTGCAACCGAACCATACTCTATCAACACAATGAGAAGGTATTTCTATGTAGAGGGGTATAAAGCTCCCTGCAATGGTTACCCCGGGTCCCCTGAGGTGGCCAGAACAGGAGATTGGAGGGACCTCTGGCCATGACGGTCTTGATTTCTTCATAATAATACCAGAAAGCACCTGTAGGCACCAATGATGGTGTTGCTTGATTCTTCCATAGGAGAGCTGATAGGACTTCTCTACTCCTAGTCATGGTGAGAGATTTCATCGTTTTGTGACAATGCAAGATCAAGAAATATGTGAAAAATGTCCTTCATGTAATGTTATGTAGAACTAAAGCCATCGAGAACATTGTAAGCACATTCTACAGGCAGGTGACAAAAGATAAGTCAGTTCATGGACTAAAAATACACGGCCACGAATTGTACCAAACAGTTCAGCTCTTGTATTAGGAACAAACCCAAGGAACCATCAGAAAGCATCAACCAGGATATCACCCCAGCCCTGCAGATAGATAGGTTAGTGTCACCAGAACCAGCATATCACCCCAGTCCTGCAGATAGATAGGTTACTGTCACCAGAACCAGTATATCACCCCAGTCCTGCAGATAGATAGGTTAGTGTCACCAGAACCAGCATATCACCCCAGCCCTGCAGATAGATAGGTTACTGTCACCAGAACCAGCATATCACCCCAGTCCTGCAGATAGATAGGTTACTGTCACCAGAACCAGCATATCACCCCAGCCCTGCAGATAGATAGGTTACTGTCACCAGAGCCAGCATATCACCCCAGTCCTGCAGATAGATAGGTTACTGTCACCAGAACCAGCATATCACCCCAGCCCTGCAGATACATAGGTTATAGTCACCAGAACCAGCATATCACCCCAGCCCTGCAGATAGATAGGTTACTGTCACCAAACCACAGCATATCACCCCAGCCCTGCAGATAGATAGGTTATAGTCACCAGAACCAGCATATCACCCCAGCCCTGCAGATAGATAGGTTACTTTCACCAGACCCAGCATATCACCCCAGCCCAGCAGATAGATAGGTTACTGTCACCAGAGCCAGCATATCACCCCAGCCCTGCAGATAGATAGGTTAGTGTCACCAGAACCAGCATATCACCCCAGCCCTGCAGATAGATAGGTTACTGTCACCAGAACCAGCATATCACCCCAGTCCTGCAGATAGATAGGTTACTGTCACCAGAACCAGCATATCACCCCAGCCCTGCAGATAGATAGGTTACTGTCACCAGACCCAGTATATCACCCAGCCCTGCAGATAGATAGGTTATAGTCACCAGAACCAGCATATCACCCCAGCCCTGCAGATACATAGGTTATAGTCACCAGAACCAGCATATCACCCCAGCCCTGCAGATAGATAGGTTATAGTCACCAGAACCAGCATATCACCCCAGCCCTGCAGATAGATAGGTTATAGTCACCAGAACCAGCATATCACCCCAGCCCTGCAGATAGATAGGTTACTGTCACCAAACCACAGCATATCACCCCAGCCCTGCAGATAGATAGGTTATAGTCACCAGAACCAGCATATCACCCCAGCCCTGCAGATAGATAGGTTACTGTCACCAAACCACAGCATATCACCCCAGCCCTGCAGATACATAGGTTATAGTCACCAGAACCAGCATATCACCCCAGCCCTGCAGATAGATAGGTTACTGTCACCAAACCACAGCATATCACCCCAGCCCTGCACATAGATAGGTTATAGTCACCAGAACCAGCATATCACCCCAGCCCTGCAGATAGATAGGTTAGTGTCACTAGAACCAGCATATCACCCCAGCCCTGCAGATAGATAGGTTACTGTCACCAGAGCCAGCATATCACCCCAGCCCTGCAGATAGATAGGTTAGTGTCACCAGAACCAGCATATCACCCCAGCCCTGCAGATAGATAGGTTAGTGTCACTAGAACCAGCATATCACCCCAGCCCTGCAGATAGATAGGTTACTTTCACCAGAACCAGCATATCACCCCAGCCCAGCAGATAGATAGGTTAGTGTCACTAGAACCAACATATCACCCCAGCCCTGCAGATAGATAGGTTACTGTCACCAGTACCAGCATATCACCCCAGCCCTGCAGATAGATAGGTTACTGTCACCAGAACCAGCATATCACCCCAGTCCTGTAGATAGATAGGTTACTGTCACCAGATCCCATATCTCCTAGTATGTTATTAAAATTTTTCTAAATCAGAAAACCACTTTAATAAACTTGTTACGTACATTGGGTAAGCGCAGTAGGATCCTTTTACTACATGTTATCGCCTACGTTATTGGGCCTCTTCTACGAGATTACCATTTGTCAATGGTTGGTGGTCCTGGTTAACACAGTTGCCCTGGGGTCTTGTGTTCAAATTCCAACCAGGGGCAACATCTGCATATAGTTTTTATGTTCTCCCTATGTTCATTTGAGTCTCTTCCAGGTTCTCCATCTGATAGATAAATTGGCCCCATTGTGTGAGATAAAAAAAATGACCACCAGCTGAGCCACAAGATGACTTAGGCTGGGTTCACACCTGCGTTCAATGTGTCCGTACTATGGTACTATGGTAAACCATAGACCGGGTCCGGCCGTGCGCGGCGGTGAGCGTTTTAGGCTCTCCGCCGCGAAACCGGATTTTTTTTATCCGGACACAGAGTACTGCATGTCCGACTCTGTGTCCGGATTATAAAACCCGGTTTCGCGGCGGAGAGCGCAAAATGCTCACTGCCGCGCACGGCCGGACAGCTTTCTCACCCATTCAAATGAATGGGTGAGAAAGTCTCCTGCAGGCTTCCGTCTCCTGCATCTGTTTTATGCAGGAAACGGAAACCTGCAATAAGGAAAGAAGAACGCAGATGTGAACGAGCCCTTAGATTTGCTTGCTTATATTATAAGGGCATCAAAAATCATCTTTAAATTGATTCCAAAATTTGTAGGAAAACTTAACCTCCTGCTGCAATGTTCTCGTTCCTCCTTGCAGAAGACATTATATCATTAAAATTATTAGCATTTCCCATTGGAGGAAATAGCAGACATTTCATAGAACTCACCAACGCCTAAAAATACAGACAACTATCTAGAGAGTGATACAGGATGGGAAAAAATCCCGGGCTCTGAAGCTGCCAATATTCATTGTAAAAGAATTCCCTGACATTCTTGGCCCTATAGTCCTGCTTATATTTTTCTGCAATTTTTTTTTTGCTAAGCCATAAAGGGGTTAAGCCCAATTGGAACGTCTGAGAAGACGCTTTTCCTATCAGTTTTAGTTTAACAAGAACATGTCAAACACGACTTTGTGCTCGCAACGATCCGCAGGAAACAAGTGAACGCCAAGAACAGCAGAGCAGTGACTGATGCCGTACCCTTATGTCATGATATATGAATGCTATGTTAATTACATTCCTGGATCGGCTGATATTGTATGGCCGGGTTCACGCTGGTTCATGGGTTTTTGCATTTTTATAGCAAACATGCCACAAATGATAGGAATATCTTCCTTGCTTGGCTGTCGTTCCCTCCTAAGCCTTATTCACACAGTCATTTTAAAAACAATGATCGTGAATGAATTTATTCACATGTCCGATTTTTTGGAAGTCGAAATTCATCCGATTCTATAGCGGAGCGTTAAAAACGGATGCAAAACAGGTAACACTTAGACATCAGAAACAGATAAGAGGGCACAGAATGGATGCAAATGAGTTGCTAAAAATGGACCGGGACCAACTGATCCAAGAAACAGGAGAATAGTGTGCAAAGTGCCTGGCAGAAATTTTTAGACAAGGTCATGACCCTATTGTGTACAGTACTCACTTCCTCTTATGGAGCATGTCATACCCCTTTTTGGGTGTAAAATAACAATGTTAGCGCACACTCCCGTGTAGAAATGGAGGTGCAAGCAAAAATAGGGTCCTCCAACCCTGTCGACATCCAAAAAGGAAATTCTGCTGCACACTCTAAAGCATCCTGCAGATAGGTTAGTGTCTCTGTACTCTAAAGCGTGCAGCAGAATTTTCTCTTTTTTTTTTAATGCAGATTGTGAACCCCACATAGAGATCACAATGTACATTTTTCCCTATCAGTCTTTGGAATATGGGATGGAAATCCATGCAAACATGGGGAGAACATACAAACTCCGTGCAGATGGTTTTTTGCCCTTGGTGGGATTTGAACACCAGGACCCCAGCACTGCAAGGCTGCAGTGCTAACCACTGAGCCACCACGTTGTCCCCAGAATTTTCTTTTTGGATACCCCTTTTTAGGGACACAAGTAAGTAATGTACTAACCACACCGATTTTTCAGCACAAACCGTGCCCCAAATTTGTGAAACGAGAGACCCCTGGATGTGAGAGTGTTTCGCCAAGCCCAGGAGATTTGATCACACAGGAGCTCAGGAGGTCTCCCGTTGGAGAGTCTACCACCTCCTGATACCATTGCATTATAGTGATAAATAATATACCTCTGTTGTGTACGTCACTTTTGTAGATTTGGAGAATAAGTGTTATGCTAATGAGGCAGTTGGTGCACTGGGGGCGGACCTTCAACTATGGGAACACTGCTGATGCCCCTCGAGTAGGATGGTTGATGTCATAACAGAGGGAGGACCTGCGCTCTCTGCACAGGAGATGGTAGGGGGGTGAGTGGCAGTGATAGACTCACTTTAAGAAGCCGAGAGATAGTGGGTGCACATGTGGTTGGCATTGGCAGCGGACCCAGGAGAGCAGTGGGACAGTCAGTAGAACAGGACACGGGACATGGAGTCCCTGATGTGATATCGGCACATGATGTTAAATGGTGGAGATCACTACTATACTGTGAAAGCCACCATACGTCCATTATTTTCTTATAGGTCCGTACCTATGCCCATGTAGGGCCATGAGCCCGGGGACAACTCTCAGGACAGGTCCATTTTGCAGACCATCAATGAAATAACTGGCTTACTGGAGGTCATGGACAGTACACGGATATCATCCATGTGCCGGCCTGTACACACAGACTAATGCTCCACATGATCTTGTTGTGTCTTCCATACTCATTGGCTTCTGTTCTGTCTTTCCGTGTAGCTACAAACAATGATAAAACCCTCCAGACATGATTTACGGCTCCAGGAACATTTTTCAGCACAACAACAGGCCGGCTCTCACCTTTGGACAGACACGGGGAGGATCATCATGATAGTAACCATGACAAATGGCAAACACCAGATAAAACGCTGCGAAAATGGAAACCAAAACACCTCTTTTCACCTGGAGAATCGAGTTCTGTTTCTCGAGATGTTTATTGAATCCAGCAGAAGTTTCACTTTCTTTTATTAGTAAAATGAATGTTCTCCATATAGAGGTGGCTCATAGTTTCCTGACTCCTCCACTTCCCGTCTGAATACAAGAAGTCTAGAAGAATCCAACACTAAAGTATCCCAATATAAAAAGAAGAAATAGAAAAATCACCCCATATTACACATAGAGGCCAAATGTAACCAGGGTAAGTAAGATAAGATAAGATAATTGTTTAATAGTCCCACCATGGGGAAATTCAGTGTGTTACAGCAGCAGCATAGATAATACAATAATAATGTTATGTCAGTCCAGGTAGCTGCAACGGGGCTAAGGGATAGCAGTAGGGAATCTCGCCCTGCACTACTCCCACTAGCTATCCCGGTCCCTGCCTCACGGGTGTGGGTCGGCTGTACTCAGGCTAAGCCTGACCCCGACAGCTCCTCTCTCACTGATTCCGTAGGCCTAGATGGAAGTGGGAGAAGGAATGCCCTATAAGACCTCTAGGGACTGGAGACTAAAGGGGGTCACCCCTAACGAACAAGTGAAGCTGCTACTGACAGGGACTGACAAGGGTGTGCGCTGACTAACAACACAAGCAGCACACAGGAAACATGTGGGAAAGGATTCCCCCAAACCAATATGGGAAGGAACCATACACTAGGAAACAAACACAGGGAAACTGAGTAGAAATCAAAGGATAAGGCAATTCACTCACACAGTCAAATATACACAGAGGGAGGATTGGTGAACACAGAAGGGAAAACACACAAACCAACTCGTTCACCCAAACCTCCCAAAAAACCAACCACGGAAACTTCCTCTATCCCAGATCACCACCTACTCCTCCTGCTAAGGCCTAGCACTGTAAAAGCGACACTCAGCCCAGAACCATGGGAGGCATGGGTTTAAATACAGAGTAGAGACCACTCCTCCCAGGTGCAAATGGGAGGACAGACTAATCAACCAGGAGATAAAGCTGCCTACCATCAGTGCGCACGTGCAAGTCAGAAGGTGTGCACCAATACTCACGACAGGACAACTCCGCAGCGCCAGGATGCCACCCCAGACACTGCGCAGCCAAAAACTCCCCAGGTAAGAAAAATAGAAAGTAAAGAACCTAAATACTCCTAACAGGATCCTCCCCTCAAGGAGAAGACTCCGGATTCTCTAGGAGCATCCTTCTTCGGGAACTCCTTGTGGAATTTCTCCACGAGTCTGGGGGCTGACATATCCGACTCCAGGACCCAAGAATTATCCTCAGGACCGTATCCCTTCCATGCCACCAGATACCGTAGCTTCCCCCGAACATATTTGCTATCCAGAACTCGGGATATCTCATACTCCCCGGACTCAGAAACTGGTGGAACCTTAACTGGAGACGTTCCCTTCTTGGCCTTCTTTAACAAGGAGACATGGAAGACCCGGTTTATCTTCCACCTTTTAGGTAGTTGCAGCTGCGCCGCCACTTCATTTACCATCTTGATGATCTTAAAAGGACCCACAAACCTGGGACCCAGCTTCTTGCTAGGAACCTTCAACCTGATATTCTTGGTGGACAACCAAACCATCTCACCAGGGAAGAACTGCAACTCTCCTCTCTTCCGATCCGCCTGGACCTTAGCCTGGTGCGACGCCCGCACCAGATTCTCTCGGATACGGGACCATACCCCTTGTAGCTTTTTAGAAAATAGCTCCTCCTCCGGAACTGGGGAAGAAATGGAAGAAAATACTCCGAAAACAGGATGTCTACCACCGGAGCAAAAAAAAGGTGTGGCACCTGTGGCATTGGAATCATGGTTGTTTAGGGAAAATTCTGCCAGGGGGAGAAAGGCAGCCCAATTATTCTGGTTCTCTCGAACAAAACACCTCAAAAACTGTTCCACATCCTGATTCTTCCTCTCTGTTTGTCCGTTAGACTCTGGGTGAAACCCAGAGGAAAACGACAGTGTAACTCCCAACCTGCTGCAAAAAGCCCGCCAGAATTTAGCCACAAATTGCGGTCCCCTGTCTGAAACGATCTCCTCAGGAAGACCATGCAACCTTACAATTTCTTTAATAAACGCTTCTGATAGTGTCTTGGCACATGGCAGCCTGGAAAACGGGATCAAATGGCACATTTTCGTGAAGCGGTCAACGACTACCCAAATGACCGTGAAACCCTTAGACACCGGAAGGCCCGTGATGAAATCCATAGACAGATGAGTCCAAGGTGCCTTAGGAGGTTCCAATGGATGTAGAAGACCGTGGGGACGGGTATGCGACGCCTTGGCTCTTGCACAGACCGAACAATTTTGAACAAACTGCAAGACCTCCTTACTCCACCCTGGCCACCAAAAATTCCTAGACACCAATCTCATGGTCTCTGAAACCCCCGGGTGACCAGCAAGAACCGACTCGTGACACTCCCTCAGGAGACTTTGTCGGAGAGTAGTTGGGACAAAAAGCTTGTTTCTAGGTATCTTGGAAGGTGCAGCGTGTTGCGCTTCGATCAAGGCCTTCTCCAATTTCGCGCCCAATACTGCTACCACCACTCCATCCCCAAGGATAGTGGCAGGCGTCTCTCGTTCCTCCTCAGTCGACATATACCGGGATAAAGCATCAGCCTTAACATTCTTTGAACCCGGCACATAAGTCACGTTAAAATGGAACCGCGCAAAAAATAGAGCCCATCTGGCCTGCCGTGCATTTAATCTCTTCGCCGACCCAAGATAAATCAAATTCTTGTGGTCAGTAAATACCTGGACTGGCCTTCTGGCCCCCTCCAGGAAATGACGCCAATGTTCGAACGCTAGTTTTATTGCTAGTAGTTCCCTATCTCCGATGTCATAATTCCGTTCAGAGGCAGAGAATTTCTTAGAAAAGAAGGCAAAGGGATGCGTACCCTCCTCGAACTCCTGAGAAAGTACTGCTCCCACCCCCACCGAGGAGGCATCCACCTCCACTCGGAAGGCCAACCTCTCATCCGGCTGTCTCAAAATGGGAGCGGACGAGAATCGCTTCTTCAGTTCTTCAAACGCAGCTAGCGCCTCTGGCGACCACTTAGCACAGTCAGCCCCCTTCTTAGTCAAGTCCGAGATAGGTTTCACAACCTCAGAAAATCCCTTGATAAACTGGCGATAATAGTTGGAGAACCCCAAGAACCGTTGGACCGCCTTTAGGTTCTCGGGTCGCGGCCACTCCAAGACTGCCCTGACCTTCTCAGGGTCCATCTCGAACCCCTTGTCCGATAGGATATAGCCAAGGAAACATAATTTATTTACCGCGAACACACATTTCTCCAGCTTAGCACTTAATTGGTTAACCCTCAGGAGATCTAAAACCTCTCTCACTCTCTCCCAATGAGTCTCCAAATCCGGGGAGTAAATGAGTATATCGTCCAGATAGACCACAACCCCCCTCCCTATGACGGCACTTAGTACATCATTAATAAAATTTTGAAAAAACGCAGGCGCATTGGTTAGACCGAAAGGCATCACAAGATTCTCAAAGTGTCCTAGGGGTGTGTTAAACGCTGTTTTCCACTCATCCCCCTTCTTGATTCTCAGCAAGTTATATGCCCCACGTAAATCTATTTTACTAAACCAGCGGGCTCCCGTAATCTGGCTGAATAGATCCGAGATCAACGGAATGGGATAGGGATTCCGCACCGTGATTTTGTTAATCTCCCTAAAATCCAAACAAGGGCGCAACCCTCCATCTTTCTTCTTTACAAAGAAAAACCCCACTGCTACTGGGGACTTCGATGGGCGAATATGCCCCACCTCTAGACTCCCCTCAATATACTCTTTGAGCGCCTCCCTCTCCGGAATAGTGAGATTGTACAACCTTGTCTTGGGTAACACTGCATTTGGTATAAATTTAATCGAGCAATCATAGGTGCGATGTGGTGGTAATGTCTTGGCTGCCCTTTCCTCAAAGACCTCCCTGAACTCACATATTTCTTGAGGCAAATTGTCTATAGACAAAGACATAACGGATATGGGCAGACATCGACCATTACACCCCTGCCCCCAAGAAACTACTGTCTCGGTCTCCCAGTTGATAATAGGGTTATGCTGCTTCAGCCAGGGCCACCCCAACACTACTTGTGCTGGTAACTTAGACAACAAGAACAAGTCAATCTCTTCCCTGTGGCCACCCACAATAAACTCCAAACCCTCCACCTGTTTGGAGATGACAGCTTGCTGTAGAGGGGTCTTATCAATAGCCCACACCGGTATCTGAGACTCCAAGACCAAAGGACTCACCCTTAATTGCTCACAAAACTCTGAGTCAATAAGGTTGACTGCCGAACCACAATCAACCAAAATCCGGCACTTCTGCCCATTTACCCATCCTTCAAGGGTCAACCCGGCAGTCTGAGTACAGGAAACATACACACCTCCCTCCTTAGTAGGTTTTCTCCCTTTACCCTCAATAGACCTGGGGTTATTACTCTCCTTGGCGAACCATTCTCTGGAGGGGCATACCCTTGCTACATGTCCCATCCCTCCACACACAAAACAGCGTACTGTGCGGGACCCTTCACTCTTGGGTCTTGCACTTCGCACAGTGGCCCCAATCTGCATGGGTTGGTCCCCCGGGTCCTCTCTAAAAACAGAGAATTGAGGAGGGCTAAGCCCCCCAGGACTCTTGTCTCCACGCTCCCGGAGGCGCCGTCCAACTCTAATTGCCAGCTGCATGGCCTCATCTAGATCTCCCGGAACAGGGTGAGAAACTAGATGGTCTTTAACCTGGTCCGAGAGCCCTGTCTCAAACTGACTAAGTAGAGCGGGGTCATTCCAGTGTACTTCTGCTGCCCACCTACGAAACTCTGTGCAATATTTCTCTATAGCGTGATCCCCTTGCACCACACGTCGTAGGTTATACTCAGCCGTGCGTACCCTGTCTGGGTCGTCATACAGTAACCCCATTGTGGAAAAAAACGCCTCTACAGTTAGTAAGCAAGCTGAGTCGGCTGGTAACGAATGTGCCCAGATGAGGGGATCATCTCTCAATAAAGTAATAATAATCCCAACTCTCTGTACCTCAGAACCGGAGGAAAACGGCCGTAGCCGGAAATACAAAAGACAGTCCTTTTGAAATCGGAAAAAATCTGACCTCTTACCTCGGAAGGGTTCAGGTAAGCTGACTTTTGGCTCCAGAGGCCGACCCACAGGGGCGCTACTCACCTGCCTCTGTATGCCCTCCACCTGAGAGGCTGTGTGTTGAGCCAACTGCTGTACTTGAGATACGCCAGAAGCTTGGATGGCATCCATTCGTAGCTTGATCCCCTCCATCTCAGTGGAAATCTGCTGCACCGCCTGGTACAACTGTTTCAGGTCCGTCATAATGCAAACGAACCTTTTTTTTTTTTTTTTTTACCGGCTGAGTGTACTGTTATGTCAGTCCAGGTAGCTGCAACGGGGCTAAGGGATAGCAGTAGGGAATCTCGCCCTGCACTACTCCCACTAGCTATCCCGGTCCCTGCCTCACGGGTGTGGGTCGGCTGTACTCAGGCTAAGCCTGACCCCGACAGCTCCTCTCTCACTGATACCGTAGGCCTAGATGGAAGTGGGAGAAGGAATGCCCTATAAGACCTCTAGGGACTGGAGACTAAAGGGGGTCACCCCTAACGAACAAGTGAAGCTGCTACTGACAGGGACTGACAAGGGTGTGCGCTGACTAACAACACAAGCAGCACACAGGAAAAATGTGGGAAAGGATTCCCCCAAACCAATATGGGAAGGAACCGTACACTAGGAAACAAACACAGGGAAACTGAGTAGAAATCAAAGGATAAGGCAATTCACTCACACAGTCAATTATACACAGAGGGAGGATTGGTGAACACAGAAGGGAAAACACACAAACCAACTCGTTCACCCAAACCTCCCAAAAAACCAACCACGGAACTTCCTCTATCCCAGAACACCACCTACTCCTCCTGCTAAGGCCTAGCAGTGTAAAAGCGACACTCAGCACAGAACCATGGGAGGCATGGGTTTAAATACAGAGTAGAGACCACTCCTCCCAGGTGCAAATGGGAGGACAGACTAATCAACCAGGAAATAAAGCTGCCTACCATCAGTGCGCGCGTGCAAGTCAGAAGGTGTGCACCAATACTCACGACAGGACAACCCCGCAGCGCCAGGATGCCACCTCAGACACTGCGCAGCCAAAAACTCCCCAGGTAAGAAAAATAGAAAGTAAAGAACCTAAATACTCCTAACAAATAATGCTCGAAAAAACAATCTACAAAAGCCCAGAATAGAAGATAAAAAAGGTGTATAAACCCACTAGCCACTTCATGGCGACCTTGGTATAGTGGGTCCCTACTAGAGATGAGCGATCAGTAAAATGTTCGAGATTCGATATTCGTTTCGAGTAGCCCCTCAATATTCGACTACTCGAATCGAATATCGAACCCTATTATAGTCTATGGGGGGAAAATGCTCGTTTCAGGGGTAGGCAACGTTCGATCAAATTATACTTACCAAGTCCACGAGTGAGGGTCGGGCTGGATCCTCCGAGAAGTCTTCTCCTTGCAGCGTCCCCGCGGCGTCTTCTGGCTCTGAATTCACTCTACCAGGCATCGGGCCTGGGCAGAGCCGACTGCGCATGTCCGCACTACATGTCCGCATGGCTGGAAGACGCCGCGGGGAAGCTGCACGGAGAAGACTTCTAAAGGTAGGAGAAGAACCAGCGTTGATTGGCTGACTGTATAGCATTTGGCCAATCAATGCTGGTTCTGCATCGAACTTTTCCATTCGAATAGCAAGTGGTACCCGATCGAGTACGAGTATTTTGAATACCTTAGTATTCGATCGAATACCTACTCGATCGAATACTACTCGCTCATCTCTAGTCCCTACTAGACAAGCTGCTTCGTCACATGTCGGGTTTGATCCAAATATCCCAGATGGTTGGATTTTTAACAAAACTGAACAACTGACAATTGGTTTAGGCCTCCGGGACACAAAGTGAAGTCAACTATTATTCTGTGGGGTTTCCTCACTTCTGATTCTCTCTGTACTTGTTCGTTCCAAAGTAAATCAGAGACCCAAAACCAAAAAAAATAGTGGGAGTTTCGCCCATCTCTCCT
Source organism: Leptodactylus fuscus (assembly GCF_031893055.1). Classification (NCBI taxonomy): domain Eukaryota; kingdom Metazoa; phylum Chordata; class Amphibia; order Anura; family Leptodactylidae; genus Leptodactylus; species Leptodactylus fuscus. The sequence continues at coordinate 14,995,696 of NC_134267.1, read as the reverse complement.
GGGACCAATGCTGTACAGCAAACACAACACAACACAGGGCCCACCTACGGAGCGACCCAGCACCCCTGAATCCAAGGCTCCAGCACCAAAGCAATGGCAGATGCAACACCCTCTGAACAGATCTCAAAAAGTTCACCTTACCATCTGGCCGCATCGTAGAACTGAGAGATATCAGATAGATCCCCTGGTCTGGGACATGTACCAGTGTTTGGTCAGCATTGGTGTGCTATCTCCCTACCAGCCACTATCACAAGTGGTCAGACCCCCAATGATCAGACGGGAATGACATCACTAATCGACATGTGCTTACCGAAAGGAAACCCCCTTTAAGGACAATCCGGGGACTGTAATTTTTGTGTACTTTTACCAACCTTCCTAACGCTATTCCTGAAAAAGCCCATACTGTACGACAGCTTTTACAGTAATGTCTGCAAATATACGAGAGAAGTGTGTAGAAATCACTTGTCATAGGCAGACCCTGATTTCTGGTCAGCTCGTACTTCGCGATGGGTGCAATTGCCGCCCACATTGATATTTGAGGTTACATGAGAAGGTGCAGAGATGACAGAAGTGAGAAGGTTACGACATGACACAAAAGAACTTGTGCACTGCTCGGTGGTTGTGACACTGTATATTACATCCAAATCTATTAGGGCACACCACAAACTGAATGTTACAAGAGACACATGGGGGGGATAAACCAAAGCCACATACCACAAAGGTCGTGATATGGGGTCTCCTCCGAATACAGTCTGCCGTAGCAATAACTCGAGACACTGAATGACGATTACCATGAGTTCTGTTCTAAAACTTTTGCACAGTACTATACAGTATATTGGTAGCTTACTCTAAATTATTTCAATATATTTTTTATATTTTTATATAATATTCAGCCAATGCGATGGACTTTTCAAATAGTTCAAACCACTTTTTTCTAAAAAAAAAATTTCTTACAGAGGTTCTTTCACCACCTCCACCAATAAGCGTTCTGATAGTCTGTTAATAGTCTCCGCTCCTCTGATTCCAGAACCGTTGGAATTTTCTCTCTAGCCTCCACCATTTCTGAGTAACAAGTGCAGGTAATTTTGGTACTTGATGTGCTAGTTCAGCTCTGTAATGTCAGGTGGGCGGTGTCAAGCAGGGGGCGTGATTCAGAGCTCCAATCAGAGGCAGCCATTGTCAGAGCTCAGAATCACACCCCTTGTCTGCTCCTGCCTGACCCCGCCCTCCTGACAGTACAGAGACTAAATAGTAAATAAGGCACCAAAACGAATAGCATTGATTGCTCAGGAATGGTGGGGGCTAGAGAGAAAATTCCAACTGTGCTGGAATCAGTGGAGGAGGAGCTATTAAATATTGCAAGGAGGTGGTGAAAGGTCCTCTTTAACCATACTGGACAAAAATATTGTAGAATTGTTGCAACAAGCAGATACCCATTGGTCAAAACCAGTTTGAGGATTATTATTATTGTTTCTTTATATAGCACCATTAATTCCAGGGTGCTTTACATTTGGGGGTTTACATACACTACATAAAATATACAGGTAGATATAATACTAACAATGACCGACTTGCACGGTCGGGTAGAGGGCCCTGCCCGCGAGGGTTTACAATCCATGAGGATAAATAACCTTGACTCGTAGTCCTAAAGTGGACTCCACAAATGGCCCGTTACCCAAGGCTTGGTATTTAATGAAGAGAAGTTTTTGTAGCACTGCTATTACACTACATGGCGGTATTATTTATGCACTGCATAGTACTTGATATAATTTTTGCAGTGCATCGCAGTAACATTATATAGCACTGTATGAAAGTGTTATTTCACCTACATATGACACTATTATGGCACTTATTGGCACTGTATGGTATAACTATTTGTACACTGTATAACCGTACAACATAAGAGGCGTGAACAGAAGTACCGCACCTACCGTAAGGCCCTGACCTCTCCTCCTCTTTACAATCTCCCTCGCTCTTCCCACCATGATAGCAACACGATATTTCTGTGGTCTCAGTAGTTTTACGTATATACATGGTTATATTATATCTTTAGGTTTGGGGTGGAGCTTTAACACTCTTGACATTTTGTCTTACTGCTCGGGTGCCTTGGAAAGCTGTGTTAAACCCCTGGGGTTCTCCTTTATGACCGTATTGGCCAATCAATTTTAGAAATGTACATTCTCACAGGTTTTACTTAAACCATAAAAACAGTCCGGCGCCTGTACTTGTAAAAGGTCAAATGTCACCAAGAAACCAAAAAGACCTGCCATGGAGACTACACGGCTTCCTGCAAGTATTTCTGTGCATTACATAAGTACAATCTAGTGCGGCACACTTACAGTGAAATGAAACTACAGTATGCTTTACTACGTCTATGCTTTATATCATGAAAGTGAAACCCAAAAATCCCCCGACCGAGGCCAAAGTGTCAGATATATGGCAGGGGCTGAGGATGTCGGGGGGTGTTTTTATTAATGCTATATAGGCGGCTATACTAGAGAATCGTATCACGTGTATCCCAACTACAGTGGTGCAGATTTGCTATTTGAGATGCACCAAAAAAATAGCTAAAAACTGCGTCTCATCTTGTCATATTCTGTGCCCCACTCACCAATTTTTTAGACAGTGGGTGGAACAAGGGCAGGCAGATTTACTATAGCTCCATTTCCTCTTCTTAGGCTGGTGACATCGCATCCGTTGGTCACATGGCCATTCTGCATACCAGTCCCATTCAAGCAAGTGTGGCTGAACTGCAATACCAATCTCAGCCACTACACAATGTATGGAGCTGTGCTTTGTAAGCAGTAAAGAGGTTGCAGAAAACAATATCTCCATCCTGGACAATCCCTGAATACGTGAACACCTGGCCAAGGATGACAAGCACTTGGATCCAGACTATTAGGGTAAATTCAAACGGGGTTTTTTTGATCGGAACCTGAGGCGGAGGCCGCCTCTGGTTCCGTTCCGAAGGCCGGGTAGTCGTGACTGAAGCCGATGCACTGCACCGGCATCCAGCCGCGCGCTCCGCTCCGGATTAGGCCCAATGAATGGGCTTAGTCAGGAGGAGGGTGTGTCGTCAGGCCGAATCGCATACCTCCCAACCGTCCCGATTTCCGCAGGCCATTCACGAATTCGGTGTCCTGTCCCGCAGTCCCAGTCGGCGGGAGGTATGTCCCGATTTCAACTCATCGGCGTCCGGAGGATGCCGATGAGTTGAACACATATGCGAGTAAAGCAGGAGCTGTCACAGCTCAGCTCCTGCCTTACTGCTGCGCTCTGGTTTCGGCGTGTGTAGGCGTGATGTGATGACGTCACATCAGGCCTACAACTGTGTGAGTGGAGTGAGAGAGCGGCGGGGGAGCGTTGGAAGGTGAGTATTTGTGTTAAACATTGAGGGGAACGTAACGTAGGGGGCCTATGAAACTGGGAGCATATAGGGGGGGAGAACGGCATCACATTGGGGCAGATGAAGGAAGAGGACGGCATGACACTGGGGCAGATGAAGGGGGGGGAACGGCATGACACTGGGGCAGATGAAGGGGGGAACGGCATGACACTGGGGCAGATGAAGGGGGGAGAAGGGCATGACACTGGGGCAGATGAAGGGGGGGAACGGCATGACACTGGAGCAGATGAAGGGGGGGAGAAGGGCATGACACTGGGGCAGATGAAGGGGGGAGAACGGCATGACACTGGGGCAGATGAAGGGGGGAACGGCATGACACTGGGGCAGATGAAGGGGGGAGAAGGGCATGACACTGGGGCAGATGAAGGGGGGAGAACGGCATGACACTGGGGCAGATGAAGGGGGGGAAACGGCATGACACTGGAGCAGATAAAGGGGGGGACATGAATCTGGGGGCAGAAATAGGGGGACATGAAACTGGGGGCAGAGATGGAGGGGGACATGAAACTGAGGGCAGATAAAGGGGTTATATGAAACTGTGGGAGAGATGGAGGGGAAAATATAATTTACAGGTGACTATAGGAGGATTATAATGTGTAGGGGCACATGAAAAATGAATGAGAATGGGCGGAGTCAACATAAAAGTGGGCGGAGCTAAGTTTGCTGCAGCTCTTCAAAAGTTGGGAGGTATGGAATTGTGATGCGAAACAGTCTGAAAAATCAATATCTTGCTTCTTTTTACGGGAGCCGGAGAAAGCTGGCTCCTGGAAAAACCACCTGCACGGCTCCCATTGATTTCAATGGGAGCCATCTTTTTGGTCAGGATTTTGAGGCGAATATGGTCTCAAAATCCTGACCAAAAAAACCCTGTGTGAACTTACCCTTAGATAGTTTCCTGACCCTATATGAGAATACAAGTGTTCACCTGCGTCTGGGTGAGTGCATATTATTATTTGCACACTTATACGATATCAATGCTGTTTGTGTCATAGCCCATGGACAAGAGCGCAATAATCCATTACAAGCGTGCAAGCCTCCTTTTTACATGAGCTCCCCTTTAAGCCCGGGCCCTTCTCTCTCATGTAAACATTCCATCAACTACATCTTCAGCAAACAATAAAGATCTTTGTCTCAACCGAAAACTTATTACCACTAAAAGTGTCATTTATAATAAGACGCATTAATGTCGACGGCTGAACACAGAGATCCCATTGTAGCTGCAGCCAAGTGCAGAGAGATGGAAATGAGAACCATTACAGGGTTACTACAGTTCCCCTTCCCCCGGCAAAAAGTGAAACTAACATCACATTGCATCATCCCTGTGGATTGCAAAGAAGAAAGATTTTGTGATTGGGTAAAGTATTGCACACACAGGACTCAGCATGCGGTACGTGTAGTCCGCCTAACTCATATACAGCTGTATCCGGTCCCTGGCTGCGAGCAGGACTGCAAACACCTGGAAGTCTGCAGAAGAAATCCCTCCCCTGCTGGGTCTGCGTCCCCATGGTTCTGCACCAGGTCTGTGGTGCAGGGTAGTAATACTATCCTATGGAGGGCGCCCTATTCTTGGTAGGGGTCTCACAATCCTATTGCAGACCCACAAGGTGGAATTTTATAGGTAGTCGTTGAAAGGGCCAAAGGCCACCTTACAAGGTGGGTTGGTTGGCTGGGAATGGGTGCTCTCGTGTCAATTAGATCTCAATGGCTCATCCTGCTGATTCCCGAGAGACTAACCCTTGAAGTTATCAATATGTATTCAGAGTTCCCATTTGTAATACACAACAAAATGGCTGGACAGTGACATTCTTTTGAACCTCTTTGGAGGTCCCCAGGGCAATGTTTCAGCATGGCCTGCAGTTGCTAAGGCTGCCCTCATCCAGTCTGTCTGGGATGATATGAAGAGACAGACGGATTAGAGCAAGCCTACATCTACAGGAGATCTGGGCTTAGTTCTCCAAGATGGCGGCCGGAATAATCTCCCTGCCCAGTTCTGCCAAAAACTGTCTGCAAGTACCAAGAAGAATTAATTTGCCAGGGGAGCCCAGTTAAAGGAAACTTACTTAAGGCTGAGGCCTCACGTTGCGGAAATGGAGTGTTTTTTGTTGCAGATTTTGCTGCAGTTTTTTGAGCCAAAGTCAGGAGTGGCTTGAAAAGGAATGGAGAAGATAAAGGAAGTATTAAGAGGATACCCTTCTGTTAAATCTACTAAATGCAGCAAAATCAGCAACAAGAAATGCTGCATTTCTGCAACATGGGGCCTCAGCTGAGGTAGAACGTTCCACACAGTGGTGTAATTAGGAATGACTGGGCCCAAAGGCCCAAACATCTGACAGCCCCCCCCCCCCTCCCGATCATTATACCTGGGAGGGGGGGTCTGAAAAGACCTCCCGGTATAATAATAGCAGTGTTTGTGAGGTTTGCGGGCCCGAGCCCTTCTCCTGATCACAGTGGTTATGCCCCTGGTTCTACATTATTAAGCAGGCCACTGGTTTCAAGTAATATGGGAAACAAAAAGGATGTCTCTACTGGCAAGAAGCATCAAATAGTGCAATGCCTTGGACAAGGTAAGATAACATTAGATATTGCATAAAAACCTAAGCGTGATCATCGTACTGTGAAGAGATCTGATTGAGAGCACAGATGGGTTCATGCAGATAAAGGCATCAGGAAGAAGGTATCTATGTGACAAATTCATTGGATTAAGAGAGCAGCTGCTAAACTACTACTGCAAAGCAGCAAATGGGGATTTGAAGGTGCTGCTGCCTCTGAAGTGACACCAACCTGAAGGTGTAGGATCCTCCAGAGACTTGCAGCTGTGCATGAACCTACGATTTGGCTAGCCCTAAACAGTGCTCCAAGCAGAAACAGTTTCAGTGGGCCCAGATATAAATGAAGACTAATACTGCAACAGTCTTGTTTATTAAAGAGTGTAATGCAACCTTGGAGGGTTCAGATGGATGGAGCAGTGGATGGTTGGTGGATGGTCACCATGTCCCAACAAAGAGGTGGCGGAGTCATGGGGAGAAGCCTGTAGGCCACTTTAGGGTTCCTGAATGTGTGAAAATGACCTCTGCAAAGTATATAGAGTATTTAACTGGCCACTTTCTTTCATGGTACAAAAAGAAGAACCGTGCCATCCATGGCAAAATCATCTCCATGCAGAACAATGCCCCATCTCATGAAGCAAAGAAGACCTCTGACTCATTGGCTGCTATGGGCATAAACGGAGAGAAACTCATGGTGGCCGCCAACTCCCAAGACCTCAACCCTATGGAGAACCTTTGGAGTATTCTCATGCAGAAGATCTATGAGGGTAGGAGACAGTTCACATCAGAACTTGGAGGAGGGTCGGATATCCTGCAAAGACATTCAAGCAGAAACTATCCAAAAACTCACAAGTGCAATGGATGCGAGAATTGTGAAGATGCCATCATAGGAGGGTCCAATGTTAACATGAAACTGGGGCTGTTAAGATGTTTTTGATTGAAATAGCTGGTGATTTCAGTAAAATGCACCTAAACCGTGGCCTAACGGAGAACCTCTGATCCCACAAAAAACAAGACCTCAAACAGCCGTGTGTGAAAATGTGAAAGTGTGTGAAAGTGTGGGAAGGCAAAAACATTCCAGGAATGTGTCATGTGACTATCATTACTATTCTATCTAGATATTACTATAGAGTCTATGATGGTGTAGATATTACTATAGAGTCTATGATGGTGTAGATATTACTATAGAGTCTATGATGGTGTAGATATTACTATAGAGTCTATGATGGTGTAGATATTACTATAGAGTCTATGATGGTGTAGATATTACTATAGAGTCTATGATGGTGTAGATATTACTATAGATTATATGATGGTGTAGATATTACTATAGAGTCTATGATGGTGTAGATATTACTATAGAGTCTATGATGGTGTAGATATTACTATAGAGTCTATGATGGTGTAGATATTACTATAGATTATATGATGGTGTAGATATTACTATAGAGTCTATGATGGTGTAGATATTACTATAGATTATATGATGGTGTAGATATTACTATAGAGTCTATGATGGTGTAGATATTACTATAGAGTCTATGATGGTGTAGATATTACTATAGATTATATGATGGTGTAGATATTACTATAGAGTCTATGATGGTGTAGATATTACTATAGATTATATGATGGTGTAGATATTACTATAGAGTCTATGATGGTGTAGATATTACTATAGATTATATGATGGTGTAGATATTACTATAGAGTCTATGATGGTGTAGATATTACTATAGATTATATGATGGTGTAGATATTACTATAGAGTCTATGATGGTGTAGATATTACTATAGATTATATGATGGTGTAGATATTACTATAGACTCTATGATGGTGTAGATATTACTATAGAGTCTATGATGGTGTAGATATTACTATAGAGTCTATGATGGTGTAGATATTACTATAGATTACATGATGGTGTAGATATTACTATACAGTCTATGATGGTGTAGATATTACTATAGATTACATGATGGTGTAGATATTACTATAGAGTCTATGATGGTGTAGATATTACTATAGATTACATGATGGTGTAGATATTACTATAGAGTCTATGATGGTGTTGTAGATATTACTATAGAGTCTATGATGGTGTAGATATTACTATAGATTATATGATGGTGTAGATATTACTATAGAGTCTATGATGGTGTAGATATTACTATAGAGTCTATGATGGTGTAGATATTACTATAGATTATATGATGGTGTAGATATTACTATAGAGTCTATGATGGTGTAGATATTACTATAGATTATATGATGGTGTAGATATTACTATAGAGTCTATGATGGTGTAGATATTACTATAGAGTCTATGATGGTGTAGATATTACTATAGAGTCTATGATGGTGTTGTAGATATTACTATAGAGTCTATGATGGTGTAGATATTACTATAGAGTCTATGATGGTGTAGATATTACTATAGAGTCTATGATGGTGTTGTAGATATTACTATAGAGTCTATGATGGTGTAGATATTACTATAGATTATATGATGGTGTAGATATTACTATAGAGTCTATGATGGTGTTGTAGATATTACTATAGAGTCTATGATGGTGTTGTAGATATTACTATAGAGTCTATGATGGTGTAGATATTACTATAGATTATATGATGGTGTAGATATTACTATAGAGTCTATGATGGTGTAGATATTACTATAGATTATATGATGGTGTAGATATTACTATAGAGTCTATGATGGTGTAGATATTACTATAGAGTCTATGATGGTGTAGATATTACTATAGAGTCTATGATGGTGTAGATATTACTATAGATTATATGATGGTGTAGATATTACTATAGAGTCTATGATGGTGTAGATATTACTATAGATTATATGATGGTGTAGATATTACTATAGACTCTATGATGGTGTAGATATTACTATAGAGTCTATGATGGTGTAGATATTACTATAGAGTCTATGATGGTGTAGATATTACTATAGATTACATGATGGTGTAGATATTACTATAGATTATATGATGGTGTAGATATTACTATAGAGTCTATGATGGTGTAGATATTACTATAGATTATATGATGGTGTAGATATTACTATAGAGTCTATGATGGTGTAGATATTACTATAGAGTCTATGATGGTGTAGATATTACTATAGAGTCTATGATGGTGTTGTAGATATTACTATAGAGTCTATGATGGTGTAGATATTACTATAGATTATATGATGGTGTAGATATTACTATAGAGTCTATGATGGTGTTGTAGATATTACTATAGAGTCTATGATGGTGTAGATATTACTATAGATTATATGATGGTGTAGATATTACTATAGAGTCTATGATGGTGTAGATATTACTATAGATTACATGATGGTGTTGTAGATATTACTATAGAGTCTATGATGGTGTAGATATTACTATAGATTATATGATGGTGTAGATATTACTATAGAGTCTATGATGGTGTTGTAGATATTACTATGGTGTTGTAGATATTACTATAGAGTCTATGATGGTGTAGATATTACTATAGAGTCTATGATGGTGTAGATATTACTATAGAGTCTATGATGGTGTAGATATTACTATAGAGTCTATGATGGTGTTGTAGATATTACTATAGAGTCTATGATGGTGTAGATATTACTATAGATTATACGATGGTGTTATTACAATGTTGTATTATTTATAGCTTTCTATGTTATGAAGCCCAATGAATGAAATCTGATTTGTGGGGTGACATATCTGCTCTGTCTATTCCCCAGTGTTTACTTCAGCTGTTAATGGCAGTGTCTTACTTCAGCCGGCTGCAATGTGTCTCTGCCTTGTAAAATACTTTCTCTCCTATTCTCTATTAGTCATAGACTAGGTTTCAGTTTGACTGCTGTCACAGAACGATGTTTTCCTAATGTCAAATGAGTCAGAGCGCAGGCGAGAGCGCGGCCGGCAGGAGCACCACCTTGGTGTCAGTTTCAGAACTTAGCATTTGCTCTATTGCATGGCGAGCTTTCCTATAAAAGCCAAGGGGTATTAGCACCAGATTAGAAGGGGTTGCCGAATGTCACTCCGATGGGCTCTTACTTAAAAATAAAACTTAATGATAAGCGCCGGTGTTCACAGACGTGTGGTTAATTCTGGAACACGGTCCGCAGACTGTTCCAGATAGTTTGGACCGAGACACAAAAAGAGACCCGTCCAATAGAGGTGTCCATCCGCTCAGCTACTGTTCTGAATACATCGCAGAGTTTTTGAACGCTTTTTTAGTTTTTGTGATATTTTTGGGTTCCCAGTTCTATGTAATTCTGGTAGGCAGACAGAATTTTATTATTTAACCCCTTAACACTCTCCACTGAATAGTTAACGGTCAGTGCCGCAATAGTAGGCCACAGAGGTGTAGCAGGCACATGTTATCCAGGTCTCGGCGGTATTACAAAGCCAGGACCTGCTACTTGCCGTAGAAGTCAGAAACAAAAATCGCTTAATTCCTCAGATGCCATGATCAATAGCGATCACAGTAACTGGGTGGTTGGGGGGCAAGATCACCCCTCCTTTTGACACCTCAACGTGATTGTGGGGTCTGAGGGGTTGACATAGCCCATTGACCATGGCTAACTTTCCCAATAACATATAAGGAATCTATGGACAATATACTTCATAGATGATCAACTGATCCCAGGTATAAAAAAAGCAGTGTAAGGGCCTGGAGTTAACACACGCGCATTTTAGCATAATACACGTGTAAAAATAACATTCCCATTGACTTCAATTAAATTTTTTACACATCTAAAAATGCGTCAAAAAACAGGTCGCGTTTTTTGACACGTTTTTTACAAGTGTAAAAAATTCATTGAAGTCTATGGGAGTGTTATTGTATAAAATACACGTGTATTATGCTAAAATGCACGCGTGTTAACTCCGTGTGCACGGACCCTAAGGCCCCACATAGCGTAAAACAATTTTAAACAAGTATAAGAAAAGTAAAAAAAAAACGCATTGGATTTAAAAAATACATAAATAATATAAAGAAATAAAATAAACATATTAGGTATTCTAGTGTATATGAGTCGGAACCATCAAAAAAATAATAAAATTTGTCCTTTACAACGAAGGCTGTAAAAAACCAAATAACAGAATGCACAAATTGATGTGTTTTGGTCACTCCGCTTCCCAAAAAAATTAGAATAAAAATGATTAGAAAGGTCCACATACCTGAACATGTGCTGATCTAATTATATTCAGGAAATAGTGGTAAAAATATAATAAAAACAACAATAATAATAATAATGAATAAAGGCCTGGGGACACTTCTGCTTCACAGACTACCGTATATACCCAAGTATAAACCGAATTTTTCAGCACAGTTTTTGTGCTGAAAAAGACCCCCTCGGCTTATACTCGAGTCAGCAAAATTTTTTATTTATTTATTTTTTTTACGGGGGGGGGGGGGGGGGGTCTATGACCAGCAGCAATAGTAATGTATAGAATTTTCCATAAAATAGTGAGAAAAAAAGGAAGCTTTTAGAAAAAATAGAAAAATTTAAAGTTGTAAATCCCTCCTTTCCCTAGAATAGACACAAAAGTAGAAAATGACTGTGAGACACAAACACATTAGGTCTCCCTGCGTCTACTGTATATAGGGGATCTGTAGTGCTCCTGTTCCATCAGGAAGGGTTAATAGGAGCACTGCAGACCCCCTATATACAGCCAGGCTGAATTCCAAGTGGGGGAAAAAAACTCAGTCCTCAAGCTCAGGGAAGGGGCAGACAGACAACCAAAACACCCCCTCCCCTTCCCCAGCATCTACTGCACCCAAAAACTCCAACCATTTTAATTTTTGAAATTTCCCACTAGCTGCTGCATTTCCCCCCCTCGGCTTATACTCCAGTCAATAAGTTTTCCCAGTTTTTTGTGGTAAAATTAGGGGCCTCGGCTTATATTCGGGTCGGCTTATGCTCGAGTATATACGGTAATTTCTGAGAATAGGTCCTCAATATTATAGTCCAGAAAATCCCCTTTACCAATTCGCGGCCTGGCCATTTTTTTTTTTTTTGTTTTTACATTAAAATTTTTTGAAAAGTCCTAACTTTTTTATTTTTTCATCCATAGAGCCATAGGAGGGCTTCGTTATTGCAGGATAAATTGTACTTCACAGTGGTACCAAATAGCACTGTGTTTCCCTGAAAATAAGTCATCCCCCGAAAGTAAGACATGGGGCAGGTTTTGTTGAATTGCCTAATATAAGGCACCCCCCGAAAATAAGACATCCCCAAAAAAACACATTGCAGCCGGTTGAACACTGTGTGCGATGTTCTGTGTGCACAGGAAAGCCGGATGCTGCCTCCGCTTTGATACGGTACGTTGTATCCACTGTTCCTGCTGCTGTAGGGTGAGCTGGGAGATGCCCGCTGTGCATATGCTGCGGGGAGTCCACTCTCCCAGCTCATCCCACAGAAGCCAGAACAGTGGATACAATAGCAGAGGCAGCAGCCGGCTTTACTGTGCACATGGAGCACAGCGTTCAGCCGGCTGCAATGACTGTGAAGTGAGACTCTCCGGCTCAACTGCCAGAAGCCTCGCTAAGCCCCGCCCACCACTTCTGCCGCCGCAACAACAGCAGCACCAGCGCTGCTACGGAGATGGGGAAGGTAAGTAGCATACCTTCCCCCCCCCCCCTCCCCTAACCTCCTACACTACCTACAACCGGCAGTCATGCTGGCGCTCCTCTAAAGAAGTACCGGAATGACTGCCGGTTGTCAGCCGCTCCATAAGACATCCCCCGAAAATAAAACAGGTCATATATTTTGGACAAGAATTTAATATAAGACACTGTCTTATTTTCGGAGAAACGCGGTATTGCATACAATGTACTGCGAGCCGGGAAAAAATTCAGAGTGGGGTGGAATTAAAAAAAAATTGTGTGAATTTCTAATGGATTTTTTTATGACGTATTCTGTGCTGTAAAAATGACATGTTACCTATTTTCGGAGGGTCGTTCCAAATTTTGATATTTTATGTTATATTTATGTTATATTATGTTACATATTATCATTATATGTTATATGTTATATTATGTTATATAATAACTTTACAAAAATCCAAAACTATGAAGAAAAAAAAATTCCTTAAGTTGCCCCTTGTAGCTTTCTTATATGTTCATGTATGGATTTGTGAATATGAAGCGACACGCAAACAAGCGTTAGGCCAGTCTTGGTCTGTGCGTGACATATTTTACGTCACGTTTCATAGTAAATAGGTGTAAAATACAACTGAAAAGTAACCAGAAGGAATTGTTTTGTTCCAGTCGATTATTTTAAGATACCTGTAAAACCTGTTTTTCCTCCGCACGACATTCCTAGAACTGGTACCAGACTACAAAACAAGACCTGGACAATATATGCTGGGGGGGTGGGGGGTAGTTGTCAATTCATAAAAATACAACCTAGCAACCAAATGTTATAATAGAGACTCAAAAAAACTCCTGTTCAAAAACTGCGGCCCAAAGTAGGGCAATTTTTTAAAAAATTTTTCTCTGGAATATTCCCTATCTTTAATTTTTTTTTTTTTTTTGTCGACTAAAAAAAAAAATCCTGGGCAAAAAAAGAGACGGCTCCTTAGAAACACAAAGGCTAAAATTTACAAAAAACTTCAGAGATTTTGGCAGTGATACACTGCATATATGATTTTATTACAGAGTGTCCCTCTAAGGCCGTATTCACAGGACTGGGGATAAAAATGGCCGTGAAAAAGAGACAAAACAAGCCTTTATTCATGGGAGTTTTTCGGCATTTTTTACGTTTTTTATGATGTCGATGTGCCCACTGGCTACTTTGAAGCCTACAGTAAAATATAAAAAATACCACCTACAAAAGCAGCCTTTTGAGGATTGGAGATTTTTTTGTATTTTCCCACACCCTTCGATATAGGACTTGAAAAGTCAAAAAAAATTGTGTTCATATTATTAGAATATACTAAAACTGCAGCCAATTTTTTTTTAACCCATTAAGCACACAGCCCAATGTGGGCCTTCAGATTCAATCCCTATGTCTCACATCCGACATCGTATGAGAAGGACATTCAAGTGATTTGGAGAATGTTTTCTTATGACACAATATACTTTACACTGGTGGTAAATTTTGATTGTTTTTTTTTTATTGGTAAATAATAAAATTTTTACTTAATATTTAACCCCTTCCTGCTGTGGGCTTTTCTTGATTTTTGTTTTTTATTCTTTGTTTTCCAAAAGCCATAACTTTTTTATTTCTACGTTCGCAGAGCCAAATAAGGGCTTATTTTTTGCAGGATAAATCGTACTTCAGAATGATTCCATTTAATATTCGGTGTAAAGTACTGGGAAGCTAAAAAAAAAATTCACAACGGGGTAAAATTAGAAGAAAAACTACATCTGTGTGACGTTCTCATTGGTGATGTTTAAGCAGCATTGACTGGGCAGCTAACACGGCCTGTCACCTGTATTCTGGGGCTCGGTAGGGTTACGGCGATACCAAATTATTAGAGTTGGGTTACTTTTACATTTTAACCCCTTAAAACAATCCCAAATTTTCCAAAAAATTTTTCTTAAAGTCATCATATTCTGACACTAGTAAATTTTTATATTTGCATATACAGGGATGCATAAAGTATCCTTCATTGTAGGAAATGTATATAGTTTTCATCAATTTTTATCTGAATTTTTATGGGAGGCAAAACTGCAAAAGAAAGAAATGGTGGGGCTTTTTGATTTTTTTTTTTTCCTGTTGTATCATTCACCGTATAGGAAAAATATTTTTAGAAGTTTGTAGACGGGTGTTTTTGGATTTGAGGATACCTAATGTGCTTATTTCTTACTTTATTGGTTTACTTTTATATGTGCTGTAGGGAAAGGGGTGTGATTAGAATTTTTAGTTCTTTTTTAATTTTTCATATTTTTGAACTTTTTAAAAAAAAATTATTCTGGAACCTTAGGAGTCTAGAACCCCAGGGGAAATGATCACTAATGCAATACACTGCAATGCTAATGCAAATTAACAATTGTTATGTGTGTACTTTATGTTGCCATCATTTTCAGAACTTTCGAAATTTAAAATTTTTAAATTTGAAAAGCCCGAACTTCTTTAATTTTCCTTCAACATACCTATAGGAGGGCTTGCTTCTTGCTTTACAAATTACATTTTTAGGGGCCACCATTTGGGGGCACATATGTTTTGTTCAGGTTACTGATCTATTTTTAAGGGGACTGCATGAAAATAAACCTGCAACTTTATCATTACTTTTAACGACTTTGTAATTTTCTAGAGTACTATTACGGCAATAACCAAATCAGGTATAGTTTTTATATTTTTTTTACTATTTTTGCAGAATAAAACCGAAATGTTTCCAAAACTAAACTAAATTTATTGGTAGCTCCCTATTCTGACACCCAAAATTGTGTGAGGGCTTAATTTTTGCAAGGCAAGCTGTATTTTTTTTTGTACTATTTCTCAGTATTGATCCTGGCTTTGACAGAGTTAATCTGTTAGTCATAAGACTGTGGCACAATAGAATAGTGTGTTGCAAAGAGGCATGGGAAGGTTTAGGCTTAGGCCCCACGTTGCAGAAACGCAGCTTTTTTTTTGTTACAGATTTTGTTGTGGTTTTTTTGAACCAAAGCCAGGAGCGGATTGAGAAGAAGGGAGAAGTATAAGAACTTCCAATATAGTTCCCATTCCTATTGTAGCCATTCTTGGCTCAAAAAAAAACACAGCAAAATCTGCAACAAAAAAGCTGTGTTTCCGCAACGTGGAGCCTTAGCCTTAATTCCCACGTTGGCAGACGCTCAGCTCCATGGCTGCCATGTTTCATAAGCTGACATCCCCCATAATAGTACGGAGGATGTTGGGAACGGGTTAAGGCAGAGTTGGGGGTCGGTAACTTTTTTCTGACGTTAACTCCACTGGTTCCAACTCCATGACTCTGGCTCTGTAGCCCCGAGCAGGAGAGCGGCAGTGCAGATCCACTTTAATCCCCCCATTTTGATGCTGCTCCTTTCTGTAAATTTCTCTACTACCACCTTCGTGAAGTCTCGGGACAGTAGAGCTCTGGTGCTGATATCCTTGTGTGCCAGTTGACCCCATAACTGAAGTTCTGGAAGGTGTCAAGCACTAGAGATAGCCACATAATATTTCCCAGCTGTTTACTTGTGATCATGGGGGACACTGTAACTGTGGGATGTTCCAGAAGGAGGTGAGGGGGGGGTCCAAGGGAGCCAAAACGCGACAAAAATGGCAAAAATAAAAACACTGGGGCCAATATTAATCCATTTATGCGTTGGTGCAGGATGGGGAAGAATTATTAAGAGGTTATGGAAGTCCAGAAATGAAATCTACCCCAATTAGGAAGTTACAGGAACCTAAGCTATCCCCCTGGACTGCCTGGATTCCTGCCCTATTTTTTAAGTAGCGAGTGGGCCAGAAATTGGAAAAGTTGTATTTTTTTTTTTCACAAAAACCCATGTACATGTGACAAAAATTACGTGCCATTCCACGACCAGATTGATATGTAAATATGCACCGAAAAGCTCCTGACATACAGACTATATACTGTGCTATGCTGTGGTGTCTGCAGGCCGTGCCAGGAGTGGATATGACACAATGACACATTGGTTCCTGCAACAGCCATTATCAAGGTTTAGCAAACTTACCACAATATCAGAGGGTGACAGTAAAGGACCGGTACCGGATCAATATGGATGAACCAGTGACAAGGAAACCGCGCTCAACAGGTGAGATGAAAAAAACGACAACTTTATTGGTCAATTACAGAACAACGCGTTTTGGCAATCAATCTCGCCCTTCCTCACGTGCAAAAAAATCTTAGGTTCACAGCTGTGTTTGTGGGGACCGTCCAAAAATTGCCACATTTTTTTGGGCGGTCCCCCTGAAATGCGTTGTGCTGTAATTAATGAATAATGTTGTTGTTTTTTTTTCATCTCACCTGTTGAGCGTGGTTTCCTCCGGGGACTTTCTATTACAATTATATCTATGGGGAAAGCTCTGGCGTTTCCATAGATATAATTAACATCCTGCGATTTCCAAAACTGCGCTGGTTTTGTAAATCATGGCGTGTCCACACTGCAGTTTTTACCGCAAAGTGGGCATGGGAGTCCCCTCAATCCCATTCACTTTGCACTTACTGTACAACACTGCAATTTCTCCCGCAACGTTTCCGCCGCGGGCAAATTGTGGTGTTTTCGTCCCATGGGGCGGTCTGGTGTGGTTGAATATCCCATTGAGCCCCCATCTGAATTTGAAGCTACACCTCCTCCTCTGTAAATGTTTTTTTATATAATTCTTATTAGATACACGTTAATATTACACCAAAAAAGAAAAAAAAATTCATTGAAAACACCTCCCATAACCCCAGCTACCAGGAGTCAAAAAAAAAACAAAACACCCTGGCCATTGTGTGTATATATTTTTTATTATTATTTTTATTATTTATGTTAATATTACTCCAAAAAAGAAACAAAAATATTCATTCGTAAAAAAACACCGCCAACCTCCTGGAAGTCTCAAAAAAAAAAAACAAAAAAAAAACACCCCCGCTGCTGTGTGTATATTTTTTAATAATGTTTATGATATACCGTATATACTCGAGTATAAGCCGACCCGAATATAAGCCGAGGACCCTAATTTTACCACATAAAACTGGGAAAACTTATTGACTCGAGTATAAGCCGAGGGGGGGAAATGCAGCAGCTACTGGAAAATTTTAAAAATTAAAATGGTCGGAGTTTTTGGGTGCAGTAGTTGCTGGGGAAGGGGAGGGTGTGTTTTGGTTGTCTGTCTGCCCCTTCCCTGAGCTTGAGGACTGTTTTTTCTTCCCCCACTTGGAATTCAATGTGGCTGAATATAGGGGATCTGCAGTGCTCCTATTAACCCCTTCCAGATGGAACAGGAGCACTGCAGATCCCCTATATTCAGTAAACACAGGGATACCTAATGTGTTTGTGTGTCACAGTCATTTTCTACTTATGTATGTATTCTAGGGAAAGGAGGGATTTAGAACTTTTATTTTTTTATTTTCTTTTAATCTTTTTTTTTTTTTTTTGGAACTATGTTATGGGAGATTCTATACATTGATATTGTGGCTGGTCATAGACACCCCATCCTAAAATAAATAAATAAATAAATATTTTTTTTTTGCTGACTCGAGTATAAGCCGAGGGGGGCTTTTTCAGCACAAAAATTCGACTTATACTCGAGTATGTTACAAAAAAAGAAAAAAAAAAGTATTAATTCCTTCCCTCACCCCAGACCCTAATTCCAACTCCTGGAAGTCAGACACCCCTTCCTCTCCCCCCCCCCCCCCCCCCACACACACACACCTTGGCTGTTGTGTTTAATTTTTTTTTAAAATAATTTTTATTATATACAGTACGGTATGTTAATATTACACCAAAAAGCTATTCATTCCTTCCCCAAACCCAGACCCTAATCCCACCTCCCAAGAGTCAGAATAAAAACCCGCAACTCCGCCGCTGTGTGTGAATAATACCTTCATACGTTTCGGTTATATTATACACAAAAACTCAAATTTGCCCTTAAAAAAAAACAACAACAAAACAACACAGATCTTATGGGGCAGATATAAAGGACATGCTGTACTTACATAGCCAGGTGATGTCCCCCATATATCCTCTCTAGGTCTCAGCTCTGCTCCTATCTCCACCTGCGCACACATCTGTCCCCTACACGGAGCAGCAAACAACTTATGTGAGTGTAAAGTGCTTAGGACATGACATAGACTCTCATACAGTCACTGACTTCAAGAAAGATCATGATGTAAGACAAAACATGACTCCATAGACCTTTGAGTAAGAGCCACACACATCATCAGGCCCATAATAACATGTGATTTCGAGAGGTTTTTATTTTAACGCTCCCAACTTTTTCGGCATCGCAGTGGTGGATTAGAGCCGCGTACAGCTGTGCGAGCAATGAAGATTTTATTACACTCATTCCTTCCATATGTCTTAACCGTTTCTTAGGTTTTTTTCTCTTTCTCGGTCCGCTGAAGGTGACATAATTTCACAGGAGTTGCGTCTTATGGAAAAATTCATGAGTCGTAGAAGTGAGAACTGCCTGTTCTTTACTGTATAGCGAGAAGGGGGTGAGTGGGGGGTAATGCAAAAATTTCTATCCATAGCTGAGGAGGGGGGGATCGGTTTCGGAATATATACTGGGATCATATTTTTCAATAATAAACATGAGTAAGCCGGGGTGGTGACTCATAACCCAAAGGGCCAATTACGGAGTCGAAAAAAAAAAATCCTACAATAGCAGTCAAAAATATATTTAAAAAAATGACGGCTCTCCAGCTTTTTATTTCACACAGAAGAAGAGGGAAAAAAGCGGCTTTTGTTATGTGTACGGGATGAGTAATACTAATGGGACCCCGTCTAAAAAAGCTGCATTGTTCCCAGGTCTCACCGCAAACAATTACTATCTGACTCTATAGATAGTAAAGTAATGTGAAATATTATAAATAGGGATAGAGGGGTTGTGTAATGAACGTACACGTGGAGGTTTGTGGAGTCATTCGCCAAATACGGCGCAATAGTGACCGCGGATAAACACTGACAGCATGTGACTGGTAGTAAACTCGTAGAAAAGGGCACAAGTATCTAGAGGAGTGGGAACGTTACATAGTCCTATGGAAGGCGAGTGGCGAGTTACTTTGGTTGTTCCCTATGGAGAAGAAAGTCGCCACTTTTGTATAAAAGTCTCGGAATGTTGGAATTTTCGTGATCGTTGAAAGGTCAAATGTAACTTTATTTCTCATAGTGACCCACTGAAATGAAAGCGGTTTTTTGGGACATTTATTAAGGGGTTATGCCGCTATACCTGAGACCACCACCCCAAAAATGGGGGCGCCTTATTCTTTACTGTGCACTAAGCCTGACTGTAGCGAAGGTGAATGTAGGTGTTACTGGGGTGGACGGTGCTCCCATTCACTTCAAGGGGTCTGCCGCAAATAACCGAGTGTTCGGGATCACTGGTGGTCTCAAAGGTCAGACCCCCAATGATCAGGAGTCTATTCTCTACCCTATGGCTGGAGGATAGATGCTTTTTGTGGCATAACCTCTTTAAATGATGACTTATCCTTAGAACAGGTCATACGTTGAAAATCCGCAGGGGTCTGACGCGGTGCTCCCTTACCGCTGCTTCTGTTTCATAGGTCTTGTGATGTCATGTTCATCGGTCACGTGGCCTAAATACAGCTCAGTCCCATTCAGAGTGATCGCCTATCCTGTGGAAAGGGAATAACTTTTAATTAATGGAATATCCCTTTAAGTCGTGACCACAATGTATTTTTTGACCGCAATGTGCAGTCTAATCCCAATGTTCTCAACCTACTGCTTTTATGCTTATTGTGGTTTCTTACAGTCCAAACCACATCAAAAAAATGTAACATGGCTGCAATGTATGATCTCATCCTCGTATCCCAACCTTGGTTTTTACTCAAAGGAAAAATGTCAGGTGATTTTTTTTGGAGGCCTGAGAGCAGGATATGAGAGAAGCTGAGCTCTGTGATATATAGGGTTATAGGATAGAGGAGAGAAGCTGGGCTGTGTGATATATAGGGTTATATGATAGAGGAGAGAAGCTGAGCTCTGTGATATATAGGGTTATAGGATAGAGGAGAGAAGCTGGGCTGTGTGATATATAGGGTTATAGGATAGAGGAGAGAAGCTGAGCTCTGTGATATATAGGGTTATATGATAGAGGAGAGAAGCTGAGCTCTGTGATATATAGGGTTATAGGATAGAGGAGAGAAGCTGGGCTGTGTGATATATAGGGTTATATGATAGAGGAGAGAAGCTGAGCGGTGTGATATATAGGGTTATAGGCTAGAGGAGAGAAGCTGAGCTCTGGGATATATAGGTTATAGGATAGAGGGAGAGAAGCTCAGCTCTGTGATATATAGGGTTATAGGATAGAGGAGAGAAGCTGAGCTGTGTGATATATAGGGTTATAGGATAGAGGAGAGAAGCTGAGCTCTGTGATATATAGGGTTATAGGATAGAGGAGAGAAGCTGAGCTCTGTGATATATAGGGTTATAGGATAGAGGAGAGAAGCTGAGCTCTGGGATATATAGGGTTATAGGATAGAGAAGAGAAGCTGAACTCTGGGATATATAGGTTATATGATAGAGGAGAGAAGCTCAGCTCTGGGATATATAGGGTTATAGGATAGAGGAGAGAAGCTGAGCTGTGTGATATATAGGGTTATATGATAGAGGAGAGAAGCTGAGCTCTGGGATATATAGGGTTATATGATAGAGGAGAGAAGCTGAGCTCTGTGATATATAGGGTTATATGATAGAGGAGAGAAGCTGAGCTCTGGGATATAGGGTTATAGGATAGAGGAGAGAAGCTGAGCTCTGGGATATATAGGTTATATGATAGAGGAGAGAAGCTCAGCTCTGGGATATATAGGGTTATATGATAGAGGAGAGAAGCTGAGCTCTGTGATATATAGGTTATAGGATAGAGGGAGAGAAGCTGAGCTCTGTGATATATAGGGTTATATGATAGAGGAGAGAAGCTGAGCTCTGTGATATATAGGGTTATATGATAGAGGAGAGAAGCTGAGCTGTGTGATATATAGGGTTATATGATAGAGGAGAGAAGCTGAGCTGTGTGATATATAGGGTTATAGGATAGAGGAGAGAAGCTGAGCTGTGTGATATATAGGGTTATATGATAGAGGAGAGAAGCTGAACTGTGTGATATATAGGGTTATATGTTAGAGGAGAGAAGCTGAACTCTGTGATATATAGGGTTATATGATAGAGGAGAGAAGCTGAGCTCTGTGATATATAGGGTTATATGATAGAGGAGAGAAGCTGAGCTCTGTGATATATAGGTTATATGATAGAGGAGAGAAGCTCAGCTCTGGGATATATAGGGTTATATGTTAGAGGAGAGAAGCTGAGCTGTGTGATATATAGGGTTATAGGATAGAGGAGAGAAGCTGAGCTCTGGGATATATAGGGTTATAGGATACAGGAGAGAAGCTGAGCGCTGTGATATATAGGGTTATATGATAGAGGAGAGAAGCTGAGCACTGTGATATATAGGGTTATAGGATAGAGGAGAGAAGCTGAGCGCTGTGATATATAGGGTCATATGATAGAGGAGAGAAGCTGAGCTCTGTGATATATAGGGTTATATGATAGAGGAGAGAAGCTGAGCACTGTGATATATAGGGTTATAGGATAGAGGAGAGAAGCTGAGCGCTGTGATATATAGGGTTATATGATAGAGGAGAGAAGCTGAGCTCTGTGATATATAGGGTTATAGGATAGAGGAGAGAAGCTGAGCACTGTGATATATAGGGTTATAGGATAGAGGAGAGAAGCTGAGCTCTGTGATATATAGGGTTATAGGATAGAGGAGAGAAGCTGAGCTCTGTGATATATAGGGTTATAGGATAGAGGAGAGAAGCTGAGCTGTGTGATATATAGCGTTATATGATAGAGGAGAGAAGCTGAGCTCTGTGATATATAGGGTTATAGGATAGAGGAGAGAAGCTGAGCACTGTGATATATAGGGTTATAGGATAGAGGAGAGAAGCTGAGCTCTGTGATATATAGGGTTATAGGATAGAGGAGAGAAGCTGAGCTGTGTGATATATAGCGTTATATGATAGAGGAGAGAAGCTGAGCTCTGATATATAGGCCAGGCAAGGATTGCTTTAACCATAGAGTAAATGTTACACTTGCACCAAGTCCAATGGTATTGGGGTCCCTCTTCGGACAGTGGGACAGTCTAGCATTTAGAGTGCTGTCCCGCTGCTCTTGGCAGTCTCTCGTGCAGATGAGGTGGATATAATGGGAGCCGTCTGCTGGAATTACTGGAATTGGAATTACAGTTTTTTCTTCATTAGTCCCCAAAAAAACTAAATAAAAAGTGATCAAAAAAACGCCAGTTTCCCAAAAAGAATTGGAATTAAAAAAAAATATTTTAAGTGTTTTATTTGCAAAACTAGTAAAACGTGAATAAGAATGTGACAGTGATGTGATTGTAGTGACGGGCACGATAAAGTTAAGATATCATTTATACCAGGCAATAAATTCTGTGAAATGAAATCGTAACTACTGTTTATTTTTCCATCTCCCCCACAACCAAAAACTGATAATATAACTTTTCATTGCATAACATGTGCCCCAACAGGGTGACACGCGATAAACATAAAACCTATATGAGTCTGGTGTCACCGTAATCACAATAACCTGCCAGAAAAATTTGCTGCCTCTTTTTTAAAGCAGGGTGTCCCTGGCCTTCCACTACAGTGTTGTGTCCCATGTTCATCTGGTGCCCCCACTGACTGGTCTGAAAGGGAGACTGCCCGGGTGACTGCATTAGCAGTGACCTCATCGGTATCCAGTAGGTAATCATTCACACTAATGATTGGCTGCCGCAGTCACCTGGTCAATAGGGTAGAAGATGGAACGGGCACCCAACACACAATGGAGGACCAGAGGCAGATGAATATCACTTGCAACAGAAACTCGCTTGGAAAATCCCATTATAGGGTTAAGGGGTTAATAAGAGCCTACTGGCAACGCTGAGTTCACAGCTGCATCAGGGTCTCCGTTGCAGTGACTGCCGAAAATCAACAGACAACTAAGTCCTTGAAGTCCCACTTTTTCAACCGGTGGTTTTGGTTTAAGACAATGGACAACCAATGGACCTCATTATGGTCAAAGGGGTCCACCGGGCAGGGAGCGGTCCCATGGACACATGGAACTTACAGCTAGCACACCCGGGGGAATATGCAAATCTATTTATCAGGCTGTAATTAGGAAAACAGATTTGCATATTCCCCAGAATCCCCCAGTGGTTTGTAAGTCTCCATACGCTTGCAAAGGCATTCTCCTTAAGGAGTTTTCTTAGTCCTTGACCCTAGCACACCTGGTCAGAGAGGTGGTTTTCCACCCCTTAGATGCAAGGGTCAAACATGACCACAGCATCTGAGAGGTTTCCGTGGTTATTCTGTCCTTCCCTTCTATGTCTGGCTGTGCGGCCAGTTAGGTACGTTATAGCGGGTACACCATTGTCATACCTATGGGCAGAAACTGATTTTTGGGCACACAGCAGGGGGCAGATGTGAAGGAGCGCGATGAGGCTTATGGAGCTCAGATTTAGATTGCTGGTTATTGGAGACAATGTTACATTTCCATAGACTATAAAAGGGCCCCTACAAAATGGGGTCAGTTCTTGGGGAATTCCAATTTACTGGCACCTCTGGGGCTCTGAAAACACAAGAAGGTGTCCAGAGACCAGTCCATAACAATTAACATTCCAAAAGCTAAAAAGCGTAATGGGAGGCGTTTTTTGGAGCCGGATTCTGAGGCGGATTCCACGTCGAAATCCAGTCCAAAAAAAAGTCTGTGTGAACCCAGCTTTAAGGGGTTAAGGCAGTTTTTGGCTGTGTCCTTAAGGGGTTAAGGTAATTTTTTGTCTATGTCCTTAAGGGGTTAAGGCATTTTTTGGCTGTGTCCTCAAAAGGTTAATGTAGTTTTTGGCTAAGGGGTTAACCTATGTACTATACCATACCCCTATTACAGTGGTGCCTTGATGTTCGCGGGTCCGACCTTCGTTATACCACGGGTTTTAATATTAATATTAATGGAGGATACTCCGTTGTTTTTTTGAACAATACGGGTTTTCCCGCGGCCGCTCATCAATATCATCAGAAAAGTTTTGTGTATCTTCTTCAATGGTGAGTCCCCATATCATTTCATATACCGTACTGTACTGTACGTAGACTTTTTTGGATATGAACAGTATTGCAGGACATCCCCTAACACGAGATTAAACACCGCATCTCCACTTCGCGGAAATTTGACTTTGGCGGGCAGCCTTGGAACGTACCACTGTATACAGCGCTGCATCCCATCTATTCCTGGTTACAAGATCTTATTTTCCTGTGCTGTGAAGGGTTAATAGTAGTGGGCGGTGCTGGAGAACTTTCTCGTCCTCTCACCGTCACGCCCCCTCCCCCTCCCTCCATCTGACACGTCACTTTCCGGAAAACAGACACGTCACAACTATAAGTACAATGAGAAGAGGAAGCGTCCGGACCGCGCATGCCCAGGTGGAAGTAGGCGCGCATTGAAACTGCCTGAGTGACGTCACAGCGCACGCTGGGGGCCGGTGAGGACGAGAGCGGCGGTCACGTGTAATTCCTGGTTACTGTTTTGCTTTGGGGAAGCTCGTTGCCTGGCAGCACCTCTCCCTGCTTATTGAGCTGCATGATGAGGAGTTTCTGCTGCTGACTTGTTACTGGAAGTGCAGAGAGCCGGAGAGTTTCATGGAGGGGAGAGACTGGTTACGGAAATATCCACGGGGATGATGTAGTGTCGGAAATCTAGAGGATATGGATACAGAATATGGATAATAGATGACATAACCCGGATTAATGTCATCTACTGATTAGTATTTTGGGGGGCGTAATAATTAGCGCCTTTTATTACGTATTTATTTGCTGAATTTTTATCAAATTTATGCAATTTTTTTTATTTATTTTATACCTTTTTTATTTTTTATTATTATTATTTTTTATTTTTATTTTTTTCATTAATTTTTGCATATTTTAGAAATCCACACACCCACGCCCGCCCAGTCTCTGCTTTCGGGTTTCCGTCTTCTGCCCAAGAAACTGGACAGGAGACAGAAACCGGCGGTCAGTTTTCAAACCTATTCACTCGAATGGGTTTGCAAAGTGACCGCCCGTGAGTGTTTTGTGCCCGTCCACGGCGAAACCGTTTTTTGTTTTTTTTTAACCAGACTTTGTGTCCGGTTAAAAAAACCACAGATTCGCCATGGAGAGGCACAAGACGCTCACGGCCGGACAATAACTGCTAACTCGGGCAGAAGACGGAAACCCACAAAGCGGAGACCGGGCACAGGTGTGATCCTGCCCTTACCCAAGTGATTTTGAGATTGTTTTTTCGTGACAGTGGTAAAAATGGATCAATATTTTTTGCATGTATTTATAAATAGGAAATTTAGACTTTGTAGGTTGACACTTTTCACCTAGTAAAAACAGAATTTAAAACAAAACAAAATAATAATAATAAATTGTATTTCTATAGCGCCAACATATTCCGCAGCGTTGTACAATTTGTAGGGTTAAAATACAGACAGAAAGATACATTACAAAGAAAGTCGTAAAACAAAACAAAATAGGAAATTTGATGGAAATTTCGGAAAATTAGCAATTTTCAAAATGTGAAATGCTCTGCTTTTCAGACACAGGATCATAAATCCCAAATACATTAATAAATATTGATATCCTCTTTTAATTGTCCTTTTGTCCACATTTTATTAACATTTGGGTACGTTCATTCAATCATGTAGTTTCCAAAATGAGGTCATAGGTCAAGGGAGTCCATTGTACTGACATTTCAGGGGGGTCTGAATGACGTTCAAAAACCAAACCATCCAATTCTGTGCTCCAAAAACCAAATAGCGCTCCTTCTCTTGTGCCCAAACAGCAGATTATACCCACATAGCTATATATAGATGTAGATGTTTGGTATTTGGACACCATGTCACATTTGCAGAGCTCCTGGGGTGCTAATAAAGTGGAATCCTCTAGGGAGTTACCCCATTTTAAAAATGCACCCCGCAAAGAATTTATCAAGGGGCTCAGTGAGCCTGAGTTTTCCCAGATGTGAATGCGCAGCAGAGGGTGGAAAGTGAATATGTAGTCTGTGCGGGGTGCATTGGGAAGATCAAATTCCCCAATATTTTCCCAGTAATTTACGTTAGGACTTGTGAACTAAAATTGTATCTTGGAAGATATACAAGACATCAGAAGGGCATTGGACCCCTCCATTGATCTGTTCGATCTGAACTGAAAAACCCATTGCAAGACATTATAGGAGCTCTCATCATGATGGGGGAAAACTGATCATCTGTACAGGGGTGCGGGCCTGCCTGCGGTTATTATTATTATATTGTATGTGGTCTGCACATTTATTACTGTTCTCTCCCTAGAATGCTGTTATTGAAAACTAGACTTCCCCTTTTGGTTGAAATTTCCTTCTGTGTCTTATTTGCCCTGATGGGTCAATTAATAACAAGACATTGAATATATATATATATATATATATATATATATATATGTGCTCCTGTTCCGTCGGGAAGGGGTTAATAGGGGCACTGCAGATCCCCTATAGTCAGCCAGGCTGAATTCCAAGTGGGGGGGGAAACCCAGTCCTCAAGCTCAGGGAAGGGGCAGACAGACAACCAAAACACCCCCTCCCCTCCCCTTGCCCAGCACCTACTGCACCCAAAAACTCTGACCATTTTAATTTTTGAAATTTTCCAGTAGCTGCTGCATTTCCCCGCCTCGACTTATACTCGAGTCAGTAAGTTTTCTCGTTTTTTTGTGATAAAATGAGGGGCCTCGGCTTATATTCGGGTCGGCTTATACTCGAGTATATACAGTATGTTTTTATGTTGTTTTCACATCATCATTTCACATTACGTTCCATTGTTGGTTTGATGTTTTGCACTTCTGTCATTCCCACTTCATAGAATTGTTATATTAGCTCTTCTTACGCTGTGTCGGCATTTACACATTAACACCACTTACAACTCAGAGTTTTTTAGTTATTTCATTATAACTTTTATTGTTTTCTTTTACGCTTCTATGTTCTTTATTTATTTTTTAATATTTTTTTTGCAATTTTTTAAATTCATTTTATATTTCATATTTATTTTTAATTTTATTTGATATTACCACTTTTTTATTTTATTTTTTTTTCTGTCCTATTTATTCAGTTTCTCTGGCCTTCTACAATAAGAATATACATATACATTTGGTCTTTGTAGGATCTCCATTAGACTCTAATATGACTCATTCTTATCTGATACCGTTCTGCGCATGCGCACAACGCTTTGGGACTCGGTATCTGCTTACCGCGGAGGTGGTGCCGTCTCCTACCACCGTTTGTGCATGTGCTAGATGACATCAGTACTTCACACGATACTAGGTTGATACATCAGGGTAAAGTTGCGCCACTCATGGGTAATGAACTATACCGGTAGATGCACCTACATATACACAGCCGCCAGCCTCACCATGCAGTACCTGAGGAAGGGCGAAACGTGTTCTGAGACTGGAGTTGGAGGCTACGTCTCTTCATCCAGACTTATCATGGCGTCCGTCGTTTTGAATGGAAAGACAGTGTTACATGTGAGGCTACGTATCCCGGCAAATTTAATGGAATCTGCAGTGGTGGCCCCGCACCTAAAGGAGATTTGTTGAAAACATCCATTCATGACCTCTAACTTGGATGCCACCAAAAATTTAATATATACCATTATATGTCCAAGATCGAGGTGACAGGTCCAAGGACAATGCAAACGTAGAGTGTCATAACTGGAAGATGTGCAGTGATTCCTGTAAAGGGAGTCATCTGCAACCAGTCACATAGAAAGTGAAATCAGCTGCTCGGGAGCCGTATACATGAGGTGTTGACATAAGTATCTCACTTTACCTTCCGCTTTCTTAAATAGGCTTTGACGGGAAAGCGATTTAGAAAATGATACAAGGAAACGTATTGCATATTTAGGCTTTTACAATCAATTATTAATTATCAACCTTTCTACGTCTCACTCTTATCTCACACGTTGCTTATAGATGTTGGCCAAGATCAGCAATCCAATTGTGATGAAAGATGATCCCAGAGTGCCCTGCTGTGGAGACACCCAGGGATCAGCAGCCATCAGGCAGCAAGTGTTTAATTCCCCTGCAGCGCCCCTATAGGACAGGTGCAGTATTACAATATTATGTGAAGTGTACTGCAATGGTCCTGCAGACCAAGGGACTCTTTAAGGCTAAGGCCCGATGTAGCAGGGTGCAGTGAAAAAGCACTGGGGGAAAAACCGCAGCTGAAATGCATTGTGGTTGTTTCCCGCATCAGTTTTCACAGAAAGAGGTTTCCACTGCGGACTTTCTGCTTTAGTTATAGGTATGGGGAAACCACTGGCGTTTCTGTAGCAATAATTGACATGCTCTGATTTCCAAAAAACGCATATGTTTTCTGCAGTGTGTTGATTGGATTCCCTAGAATACCATCCACCTTGCAGAGACTGTAAAACATCGTGGTCTTTGCTGCAGCATTTACGCCGTGTGTGGTCCCGGCCGTAGACACTCTCATGCCGAATAAGAATCTCAACTAACTCATAATTTCCTAATAGAGTATTTGAACAACCCCTTTAAAGAAGACCTCTTCGGTGTATTTGTATTGAACGTAAAGGGGTCGTCCACTTTTAGACCAATGTTAAGAGACAAATCTTATTGCTTATGTAATACAAACTTGCACAGTTTTCCTGTATACTTTCTGTATTGATTCCTCACGGGTGTCTAGATCTCTGCTTGTTGTCATTCATTCTGCAGTGGATAAAAATCAGTCCATGGTCATGTGATATATACGGTCCATGGTCATGTGATATATACGGTCCATGGTCATGTGATATATACAGTCCATGGTCATGTGATATATACAGTCCATGGTCATGTGATATACAGTCCATGGTCATGTGATATATACGGTCCATGGTCATGTGATATATACGGTCCATGGTCATGTGATATATACAGTCCATGGTCATGTGATATATACGGTCCATGGTCATGTGATATATACGGTCCATGGTCATGTGATATACAGTCCATGGTCATGTAATATATACGATCCATGGTCATGTGATATACAGTCCATGGTCATGTGATATATACGGTCCATGGTCATATGATATATGGTCCATGGTCATGTGATATATCGTAGACTGATCATGTTTTTAGCAGTGATTGGGTTCCGTCTGTATTTGTCACTCTATGGCCACTTTATTTTAAGGAGTTCTCCTTAGGACACGCCATTAATATTAGATCTATGTGGGTCCAACACCCAGGACCCCCGCAGATCACTGATACAGAGGCAACGCAGTCTCGCCGTACAAACTTCTGCAGTACCGGTGATCTGCACGAGTCCTGGGTTTTGGACTCCCACAGATCTAACATTGATGCCCTATATTAATGAGAACCCCTTTAAATAAATTGGAGGGCGTGCTACCCCTCTCTTCTATCACTGTTCCCCTTGCTATTATTTGTGTCACTTACATACTGACCTGTTTTTAACGTCTTTTCTGAAAACTCTATGAAACGGGGAACTTTAGGAAAAAAAAAAAATCTCCAGTATACGGGATCTGGGATATGTGGGATAACCAGATCCTTGTGGTTGTTTTGTGTAAGCAGTGACATCATTTGTTGACAGCGGCTGTGCACGGGGCTTAGTAGGTGTAGATAGAACCACGTGCGGGCTCTGCTACAGTGACTAAGCTGTTTTCTCCTACAGCTTCCTCCTTTACATCTCCCATCAGAGAGCGGCTCCTTAATACCGCCATTGTCCGGGCATGAATAGACGCTCTCACGTACCCGCACACAAATGGGGACACCACAAAGACAGCTTGATGGACAGACCCCATTTATAGTGAGCCTGCTGCCAGACGGGTTATATTTAGAAGGAATTCCCGCAAACCAGATTTGGTAATCATCTTAATTATAGTATGGTAATTAATACAATGACAGAGGGAAAAACAGGTCCAGGAACTGAGGCAAAGTCGTCATGGATGGTTACTGTATAGGGAAGGAGCTGTATGCTTCTAGCCCCATCGTATGTATACTTCCAGCACCCCGCAGCTGATCAGTGGGGGTGCCAGGTGTCAGATCCACACCAATATGATAGCTAGAATACCTCTACAAAGATGTTATCACACTTAGAAAAAACATTTCGGGATCTTCCATGATGGCTCAGTGGTTAGCACCAAGGTCAACGTCTGCAAGGAGTATGCATGTTCTCCCTGTGTTTGGTGGGTTTCCTCCGAGTATTCCCGTTTCCCTCCACACTCTAAAAACATACTGGTAGGGAATGTAGATTTTGAGCTCTATATGGGACTAGAGAAGGGCAAACCGATTCATTCCAAGCCAGGTTTGACCCGAATATCCTTAAAGGGATCCTATCTTTGGATACCCCTTTTTTTCTCCCTAACACATAGGAATAGCCTTAAGAAAGGCAATTCTTCTCCTACCTTTAGATGTCTTCTCCACGCCGCCGTTCGGTAGAAATCCCGTTTTTCTTCGGTATGCAAATGAGTTCTCTCGCAGCACTGGGGGTGTCTCCAGCACTCAAACAGCACTGGGGGCGTCCCCAATGCTAAGAGAGAACTCTCCAGTGCCACCTCCATCTTCTTCAGGAACGCCTCTCTCCTCGTGTCTTCTTCCATCTGGGTTACAGTCTTCTAGGCCTCGGGCAAAGCCGACTGCACATGCCCGGGCCACAAGAAAACGTCTGCTTACACCAGCTTACTGTGTCATTTTCTTGTGGCATCTTGCATTTTTTCCCCTCTGTGAGCTCTGTCTGTAGTTTGCAGTTCTCCCTGAGCTATTAGGAAGAGAAAAGATGATATACAGTATAGTGTTCACAGTAAGTGGAGGAGAATCTGCTTCACAGCTGTCACTCTTACTCAGAAACAGCCCCAGGACCGTGCAGGTCCCATATAAAGTGACCTGTGTGGATGTGAATATAGTACACGGTGCTTTGGTTATGATAGAAAGATCCTATTAGCTCCAGCTGTACAACAAAGCTGTTTTTGTGCTCTCTCTCTCTTATCCTCTGCTTCATCTTTTCTATAGACATGTGTATTCTGAGATGTGACCTGCAGAATTTTTTAGAGTGCAAGTCAGTTTAACATAAGGGAGGGGAAGCAAAAAAAAAACCAGCCTGATAAAGACATAAAAAAGCTTTTTTCCCAAATAAGATGTATTACAAAGTTTCTTTTAGTCGCCTGTACTGTCGACTTCTGCAATGTTTTTGGAAGTTTGTGACCCTTTAGGTATATCACATGCATAAATCACATCAAAGCCCCCCAAAATAATGAAGCTACATCAGAGAGATTCTGAAAATAACATGTAATTAGCTGGGTGCAAATTACGCCCCGCCCATTTATATAATCTCCGATGTTATATATGATATTATATAAAAATGTATCTTCTTATAAAACATATCATAGACATGAGATACCACAGAGCATTGTCATTGTAAACAAATAGTTCTCATTGTGCAATTCTGAGAACTTTCCCAAGGTCACTTCGTCTTGTGATACAACAATCTTGTTTACAACAAAGCTCCTGAAACTCCTGCAAGTTTTCTTTCTTTTTCATATTTAGATTTCTCTATTACATATGTAATGAAAGTTGTTGAGCTGACACTGGAGAGCCAAAGCCAAGAAAACCCCAAAAATGGACAATCTCACTTGTATAAAACAAAACCAGTGACCAGTGATGTAAGTGCCAGTGTAGCAGGACCCTATGGGACATTATACTGTGTGCAGGGGCCACTGTGGGACATAATACTGTGTGCAGGGGCCACTATGGGACATAATACTGTGTGCAGGGGCCACTATGGGGCATAATACTGTGTGCAGGGGCCACTATGGGGCATAATACTGTGTGCAGGGGCCACTATGGGACATAATACTGTGTGCAGGGGCCACTATGGGGCATAATACTGTGTGCAGGGGCCACTATGGGGGATAATACTGTGTGCAGGGGCCACTATGGGGCATAATACTGTGTGCAGGGGCCACTATGGGGCATAATACTGTGTGCAGGGGCCACTGTGGGACATAATACTGTGTGCAGGGGCCACTATGGGATATAATACTGTGTGCAGGGGCTACTATAGGACATAATACTGTGTGCATGGGGCCACTATGGGACATAATACTGTGTGCAGGGGCCACTGTGGGACATAATACTGTGTGCAGGGGCCACTATCGAACATTATACTGTGTGCAGGGGCCCCTATGGGACATTATACTGTGTGCAGGGGCCACTATGGGGCATAATACTGTGTGCAGGGGCCACTATGGGGCATAATACTGTGTGCAGGGGCCACTATGGGGTATAATATTGTGTGCAGGGGCCACTATAGGACATAATACTGTGTGCAGGGGCCACTATGGGGTATAATATTGTGTGCAGGGGCCACTATAGGACATAATACTGTGTGCAGGGGCCACTATGGGGCATAATACTGTGTGCAGGGGCCACTGTGGGGCATAATACTGTGTGCAGGGGCCACTATGGGGGATAATACTGTGTGCAGGGGCCACTATGGGACATTATACTGTGTGCAGGGGCCACTATGGGACATTATACAGTGTTCAAGGGCCACTATTGGGTATAATACTGTGTGCAGGGGCCACTATAGGACATAATACTGTGTGCAGGGGCCACTATGGGACATAATACTGTGTGCAGGGGCCACTATGGGACATAATACTGTGTGCAGGGGCCACTATGGGGCATAATACTGTGTGCAGGGGCCACTGTGGGACATAATACTGTGTGCAGGGGCCACTATGGGATATAATACTGTGTGCAGGGGCTACTATAGGACATAATACTGTGTGCATGGGGCCACTATGGGACATAATACTGTGTGCAGGGGCCACTGTGGGACATAATACTGTGTGCAGGGGCCACTATCGAACATTATACTGTGTGCAGGGGCCCCTATGGGACATTATACTGTGTGCAGGGGCCACTATGGGGCATAATACTGTGTGCAGGGGCCACTATGGGGCATAATACTGTGTGCAGGGGCCACTGTGGGACATAATACTGTGTGCAGGGGCCACTATGGGGTATAATATTGTGTGCAGGGGCCACTATAGGACATAATACTGTGTGCAGGGGCCACTATGGGACATAATACTGTGTGCAGGGGCCACTATGGGGTATAATATTGTGTGCAGGGGCCACTATAGGACATAATACTGTGTGCAGGGGCCACTATGGGACATAATACTGTGTGCAGGGGCCACTATGGGGGATAATACTGTGTGCAGGGGCCACTATGGGACATTATACTGTGTGCAGGGGCCACTATGGGACATTATACAGTGTTCAAGGGCCACTATTGGGTATAATACTGTGTGCAGGGGCCACTATAGGACATAATACTGTGTGCAGGGGCCACTATGGGACATAATACTGTGTGCAGGGGCCACTATGGGACATAATACTGTGTACAGGGGCCACTATGGGACATAATACTGTGTGCAGGGGCCACTATGGGACATAATACTGTGTGCAGGGGCCACTATGGGGGATAATACTGTGTGCAAGGGCCACTGTGGGACATTATACTGTGTGCAGGGGCCACTGTGGGACATTATACTGTGTGCAGGGGCCACTATGGGACATAATACAGTGTGCAGGGGCCACTATAGGACATTATACTGTGTGCAGGGGCCACTATGGGACATAATACCATGTGCAGGGGCCACTATGGGACATTATACAGTGTTCAAGGGCCACTATGGGACATAATACTGTGTGCAGGGGCCACTCTGGGGGATAATATTGTGTGCAGGGGCCACTATGGGACATTATACTGTGTGCAGGGGCCACTATGGGGCATAATACTGTGTGCAGGGGCCACTATGGGGCATAATACTGTGTGCAGGGGCCACTGTGGGACATAATACTGTGTGCAGGGGCCACTGTGGGGGATAATACCATGTGCAGGGGCCACTATGGGGCATAATACTGTGTGCAGGGGCCACTGTGGGACATAATACTGTGTGGAGGGGCCACTATGGGACATTATACTGTGTGCAGGGGCCCCTATGGGACATAATACTGTGTGCAGGGGCCACTATGGGACATTATACTGTGTGCATGGGCCCCTATGGGACATAATACTGTGTGGAGGGGCCACTATGGGACATTATACTGTGTGCATGGGCCCCTATGGGACATTATACTGTGTGCAGGGGCCACTATGGGACATTATACTGTATAGAGGAGCCACTATGGAACGTTATATGTGTGGATGGTTTCTTTTCAGACCCCATAGTATAATAAGTGGAGGCCTATGGGCAGGTGCAGAAATATAATAAACACTTCTACTCACATTCCCTCACTTCTTCTTGGCATCTTCGCTACGTCCGGTTCTTTATGGGTTCTCTTCTGGCTTCTTTGGTGACTCCATGCGTCCTGAGGTCACCACTGAAGCCTGTGATTGGGTCTCAGTGGTCACACGGAGCACGCCAATGCCATAACGCTTACGCAGAGGACACAGGAGGAGTCTCAGACACTACATGGAGGCCCAGAAGAGGTGAGTATAACTGTTGGTTCCTTTTTACACCTCCGCTGGGCCTCCTCCTATTATACTATTTAGCCAGTATTATGGCAACCTGTGTGCAGTACTCCCTATTACCTGCGTGGGGCGGCAGAGCGAGCACATTCCTATTGTATAACATCAGCTGTAGTAGGGTAAGGTGCACGTGAACCTGAATATTCTATGACTCAGAGCAATATAAACAGCCTGCGAGATACAGGACTCCCCACTGCCTATGTCACTAGCCAGAAATACCGCAGATATTTCACAGACTGATATGTTTGTAAAACTGACATGTTCTTCTTGAGTTGACTTAAGGCGTTACATTTGCCAAAAATGAAAGCCTCACTCCACCTGAACGCTTATGTGAAGTTTCTCCAGAAAGTATTGGAGCGATCATGACGCTGCTTCTCTGTCACCCTGAGGATCCTTCCCTTCTCTGTCTCAAGTCTTCCTGCCAGTCAGTCACAATGATAGAGACAGGACAGAGTGTTTAAGGCCGCCTTAAAGGGATTTTCCCAAAGTTTAACAAACGCTGCATAGATCAGTAGTAGAAGTGAATATAAGAAACATTGTAATACATCTTATCAGAGAAAAATGCTTCTTTCTCCACTTATCAGACTGTATTCTTCCTCCCCGATTCCCCCTAAACTGCTCACTCACTCTCACTAAGTCTTGGTCTCCCAAGACAGACTGCAGCTCACAGAGGTGTCAGATTACACCTGCCTATAGAAGTCTATGGAAAGTGGATACAGTTATGAAGAAGCACCATTGTCCTCAGTGTGTTCTTGCACTGGGATATCATCATGGACTGTGGCTACTCAGTGGCAGATATATATATATATATATATATATATATATATATATATATATATATATATATATATGTATTGTTTTGCTTGGTCATTGTTTTCTAGGCTCACTTATCTTTTTGGTGAGTCAGATGGAAATGCACCGATAACCTAAGACGATTGTTCCCAGCCCGTTATATCAAAGCTCACATTCTCTGATATCAGTTCCTTTATTTGACCTCTGTTCGTTCTGCAAAACATTAATGTTGCTAAAGCAACCCCGACATACGCAGACTGTTTATGGGATTGTATACGAGCCTTCTGGTCTCCAGAGCTTAGGAAAGACCGTCTAGTCCTGTGTAAACACACGCACAACAGCTGCGCATCTGTATGGCTGCTGATTTATTGCATCCTATACAATATAAAGGGATTCTACAGGTTTAGAAAAACAGCGAGGCTTTATGTTAGGAACAGCGCCACACCTGTCTATAGGTTGTATCTGGTATTGCAGCTTAGTACCATAGAAATTAAAGGGGCTCAGATGCAATACCATAGACAACCTGTGGACAGGCGTGGCACTGTTGTTATTAAAAAATTGCTATAATCCCATCCACTTTGCAGGGACTGTAATACACAGTTTTTTTTTCTGCCCCAGGCTTATAATAGTATAATAGTAATGTAATAGTTTTGTTTTGTCCAACTTTCAAAGGACCAAAAGAGGGACAGAATGTGCGGTGCACCATGGCAAATTTAGCTCTGCCCACTTCTTCGTTGACCCCCACCCATTCTCACCCATTTTTCTTTGTGCCCCCACACAGTGTAAAACTCCTACAGTCACCCTAACATTATTGCCTCCACATTGTAATGTTCCCCTCCAATATCCCCACAGTATAAAGTCCCTCTCCTCATACCCCAGTTTAAACTGGAGGAAAATAGAAGGGGGGCATTAAACTGGGGACCCCTAGGGGCAAGCATGTCCCCCTCCAGGTACCTCCATGGTTTGATGTCCTCCTCCAGTTGCCCCCAGTTTAATGACACTCTCTATCTGTCTCCAGTTTAATGTCTTCCCCTTCATCTGTCCCCAGTTTAATGATCATTCCATCTGTCCCCAGTTTAATGTCCCCCTTCATCTGCCACCAATTTACTGTCCCCCTCCATCTGCCACCAATTTAATGTCCCCCTTTCATCTGCCCCAGTTTAATTGCCCTCCTTCAACTGCCATCAATTTAATGTCCCCCTTTCATCTGCCACCAATTACTGTCCCCCTCCATCTGCCACCAGTTTAATGTCCCCCTTTCATCTACCTCCAGTTTAATTGTCCTCCCTCAACTGCCATCAGTTTAATGTCCCCTCTTCTTCTGCCAACAATTTAATCCCCCTCTCCATCTGCCATCAGTTTAATGTTCCCCCTCATCTGTCGTCAGTTTAATGTTCCCCTCCCTGGGTTTCTGCAATGTGGGGCCTTAGCTTGTAGCGGCTAGTTACAAAGGCAGTGGGGGCACAAGTAATAACAAAATCATCCACCCTCCCTCCCTTCTAGATAACATACGCTCCTTGCAGATACTTGTGTTATGGTGCATGCTCCAGGGTGTTTGGTGCCATGTTTCAGATGGGGTGATGGTTTTTGGCTGTTTTTCTAGGGTTCGGCTCTGTCACGGCAACTTTAGTGGCGGGGGGGGTTCCCCAGAGCAGGTGGTCAGTTACATTCTCTGCCTCTTGGGAGGCAAAAATAGGATGGAATCTGCCACTGATTTCGGGACATGGTCTAGATGGAACATAGTTGTGCACCCAATTCACTTTATGCAACTTTTTTATATCCACATGATACATTGTCCCCAATGTGCCGAACCCTGTTGAAAATCTATGTCCCTACAGGGTCCTGGCAGCTTTGATTGGCGAGTGTCAGAGTATTTAGGGAGGCGCCCCTTGTCAAAAGGGTTGTCCACAAGGATAGTCCATACATATCCGATTGTGGGGATTACAATTAATATGTCTTATAATTGATATGATCTAGAACTGAGAATTGTGGAGCAAAAGTAATCACGTCCTTTGCATTTTCGGCAACTTCTCTAGAAAAATATACTGAAAAAATTCTCAAACTGTTAAGACTAAGGCAATGCAGAAATTATTCTAGAGAATTCTTTCACATGTATCAACGACACATCCAGTGGAAAACGGTGCATGTGATGTAGTGAGTACACTTGTCACAATGTTGGTCCGCCTCCAGAGACATGACAGTCAAGAAAGAAGTAGAGCCGCGTTTCTCAACCACTGACTCAAGACCCGCATGCCCTGCTGCCCACAGGAGGCTAAATAAGTATATGGGACACAACTGTTCCCACTGCTCAGGACATAGTATAGACTAAACCATATGGACCTTACTACAGAGAGTGGACCAGTCATAGTGCCAGTACTTCTAACACTGGTGGCCAGAGGCATACCTAGAGTTTCCTGGGCCCCCTTGTAAAATATGTAACAGGGCTCCCCTCTTACCATGTGCTACCTATAATACTGGTGTTATCCTATGTTGTAGAGAGGCTCCAGGGCCCCCTGAGGCTCCAGGGCTCGGTAGCGATTGCCACCTCTGCAGCATCTATAGCTACGATGTGAAAGTGAATTTTTTGTAATGCAAAAATGTTTTAGTCAAGTTCCAAAGTCAGTCCCATAAGTAGTTGTCTTCTACTGGACCTAAAGGATCTCTGAGAGTCAAGGGCCCTTCGCAAAATCAGATGGGCCAGTGTGACTCAGCAGAGTAGACAGGACTACAGTAGGTTTTCAATTTCATATATCCTATTAGGTGATTCCGAGTAGAGAATGGTTTCTCTTATTCTGGAGGACCCGTCCTGTAATACATCTACTGAAGTGAATAGGCATTGTGTAATGCTTAATTTCGCCTCTGGTGGTGCTACACACAAAATGAACGCAAGTTTTAACACAATTTACTGCTGATCAATGGCGATGACGGTGTCATCAACTTATTGTCAAGGTATCCCTGGGCTCGATCACATCTGCGCCGGCACTCCGTACTTCAGGTTTCCGTTTCCTGCCTAAAACAGAGGCAGGAGACGGAAACCTGCCGGAGTCTTTCTCACCCATTCATTTGAATGGTCGAGAAAGCTGTCCGGCCATGAGCGGCGATGAGTGTTTTAGGCTCTCCGCCGTGAAACCGGGTTTTATAATCCGGACACAGAGTCGGACATGCAGTACTCTGTGTCCGGATTAAAAAAAAACGGTTTTGCGGCGGAGAGCCTAAAACGCTCACCGCCGCTCACAGCCGGACCCGGTCTATGGTTTCCGTCTTCTGGCATGCAGAAGACGGAAACCATAGAACAGAGACCCTGAACGCAGGTGTGAACCTAGCGTAACAAATAGGAACTATATCTTAGACCTAAATTAAATTTTTGCTAATGTCCTTCTAGAAATCTTAGGCACATTATTTTAGGTGTTAGTGACTATTCTCTTACAGTACCGTATGCATGATCCTGACCCCCTGGTGTATATCCTTGTGTTTAATACCTTTCTGTTTTGTATGTCTATTTAGTAAATATGTTTCTATTTTATATCAAAGAAGCCAATATGTATCTATCCACCTATCACCAATTACACAGCCATCTCTTCTTCACTATTATATATTTATTTATTTATCTATGTCTTTTATAGCCGTCCATTTGTCGGTCTCTCACTTTTTTCTTCTGTATGTCTATTTATTCAATATCTATTTCATATCTAGGTAATATCTATTTATCTATCTTACATTATCCATATCTATCTATCATCTATCTATCTCTCTCTCAATACTTGTATCTATCATCTATCTATCTCCTATCTATCTATCTATCTATCTATCTATCTATCTCCTATCTATCTATCTATCTATCTATCTATCTATCCTTGTATCTATCATCTATCTATCTATCTATCCTTGTATCTATCATCTATCTATCTATCTATCCTTGTATCTATCATCTATCTATCTATCTATCTATCTATCTATCTATCTATCTATCTATCTATCTATCTATCTATCATTACATATCTATCTATCTATCTATCTATCTATCTATCTATCTATCTCCTATCTATCTATCTATCTATCTATCTATCTATCCATCTCCTATCTATCTATCTATCTATCTATCTATCTATCTATCTATCTATCTCATATCTATCTATCTATCTATCTATCTATCTCTTTTACCATATTCTAGCACGTGCTGATATCTTTCCCCCCCCCCCTCGGTCCGGCAGTGAAGCAGTTACCCCGGTGTCTCATTGATTTGCCATTAGGATGAGTGACGAGATTATCACTAATTAAAGATAATTTAATGCGGCTTTTAGCAGAACATCTGTCCGTACAGTAACCGGAGAGTTTTCTGCACATCTTAGGTGACTGCGGAGAGATGATATCAGCCGTGGACTTTATAGTAAATTTGTAAGTCATCGCCTCGCACAAGGCATGTGATTGTTTGTAAACTGAATCTGGAGCATCGGAGTGGAAGACGATAAGTCCCCGAGGATGTGCTGTCAGTGGGGCCGACCAATGGCAACCGTGCGGCCTGTGATGTCAGGGAGCCAGATGATGGCGTGACTGCTCAGGGCTCAGCCCCATGCAAGATTAATGCTCTGCTGTGAACACTTCATCCACAAAATGGGTTATGGGTTCAAATTGAAAGCAATCGATAGCGGCAAT
Source organism: Leptodactylus fuscus (assembly GCF_031893055.1). Taxonomy (NCBI): domain Eukaryota; kingdom Metazoa; phylum Chordata; class Amphibia; order Anura; family Leptodactylidae; genus Leptodactylus; species Leptodactylus fuscus. The sequence goes on along the minus strand of NC_134267.1, from coordinate 14,955,018 downwards.
AACATTTACTATCCGGGCGGCTGATGAGAAGTGACATGTTTTACTCTCCGGTTCTGGATGTGTCATCCTTGCAGGAGATGCTCCGACTACCAGGAAATGGCAAGGATTTCAGGGAAGTGGAGATGCGTCTTCTCTTCTATCTGCTCATTTCCGTGCACACTGGATCAAACCCTGCAGCTCACCACTGCCGGGAAATAGGAGTCTTCTACAAGTGCGCTCCTTCCCTGCACATCTGATGTTTACTGAAGGCTAAGTCCAGGAAGACATTTACCATCATTGTTTAATGCTCTCCTATCTGTGTCTGGTCAATGGCTCTGTTTATCCTAATTCATGAATAGAATGTCAAAATTACAGTGAAGACTGACACACACAAGAACAAGGAGATACGACCATGGGCATAGGCGTACATAGGCGTAACTTATATCTCTTGTGTCCCAATGCAAATTCTGTAACAGTATACCCCCATCTACCATTAATAATATGGGTGACCTATATGGTAGTGGGGCTCGGACACAAAGACGCAGCCTTATGTATGAAAATCTCTAACATACCCATCAAAAGCTGGATAACAAGACAACCCCAATGGGTAATGTCATCCTGACCATTAGTTAGTATCAGTTCTGACAAATTTAGGCTTCGTGCCCACAGCTGTAGGACCTGTGCGGGGCCATGAAAGTATAACAATGGCATCCGTGTGCCAACTGTGATTTCCCCCGGATCATATCAATAGAATAGACAAGATGGAGAGGAATAAGACCTGCCACATTTATTGCTGCTCAGTTCTCTGGCCCCCACACAGATCCTTTGAATAGCCAAAATACAGGGTGTCTTATTTTTTCAGAGATCACACACACAAGTCTTATCACTCCCAAGGTGGGTCCCACGGTTGGATGGATCTAGGTAGTGGTAGCAGGTCTGGTATCTTGTAGAAGCAATGTTGACCACTGGCATCTGTAATTGTGGATTGAGATGATTGTTTTCTTGTCTCCAGTGTGTAAGTGCACTTAAGTGCATTGAAGACAGACAGACCTGCTGAGAAACTAGGTGGAGGTCTAAAACTTCTCAGCCACCAAAGACCAGTGCACTGTGCAAGAAGCAGAGACAGCAATGGAAGCCTGGGGTGGAGCCCTGATATTGCCATTGAGCCAGTGAGAGTGATCCTAGATCTGGAATATCATGAAAGGAGGTCAGTACTGACTGAGAGAGAGCTGCAGAGGCCTGGAAGAGGGTTGAAAAAAATTGGTCAAGATGCCTGTTTACCTCTTATTAAGACTGTGCAACCATATGCTAGATGACTCCACTGAGAACATTGCAACCGCCATGCTTGTTGCCTCCGTGTGAGTAAAGCTCCACCATGATTCTTCTAATGCTTAGGAAATCACTCTTATACCAAAGGGCTATAGCAACCTGGCTCCTCTGATAGCTGTGTATACCATCATGACTCGCTGTGGTTCAGTAGGCCCATGGAGGTCCAATGCCTTACTAGAAATGTGTCTCAATAATATGGCCAGTCATTGCACTATTCCTGCCAGAGAGGCAACCTATTAGGCCCTGCAATCATTGACCTTTGTAGTGAAGCTTCAGCTGCATGGCGTGACTTCTGCTGCTGGCGGTACGTGTACAACATCTTAGCCTAATGTAAATGGAGGTACCCTCTACTCATACTTTTACAAGTAGGGGTTAACCATTTGTCTGGTTGAGAGAAGAGCGTCCTTTGCCTCATACTACATAGACATCTTATGATCTCCATGGGAGTTGCCATGCTTTGTTTGTTCTGAAGCGTCACTGCAGAGAAGTTGGCCATATTCCCTGACAGATAGCCCTGCAGGTATTGGCGACTACTCATGTACTGACAAATTTCCACTGAATTGAATGGGACTTACCTCAACGCCAATAGGTGTCGATGAAACAACGTAAGTCTGAAAACTCATTTTGCTATATTAATTGATATGATTTTGATATCATGGAAGGGGTTAATTCCTGGTCTGGGCCCACATGCTGCTGTGTATCGGGAACACAATAGTAGGGTTCGGAGCCAAGTATCATCCCCAGGTCACATCTGATATTTGGTGAGTTGTGCAGTTTTATGTCTGAACGAAACACGTTGTGTTGTTGGGATTTCCATTGCTCAGCAGCGAGACACCACATGTAATCTGGATCTAATATTATCTGATACCAGACATGTCTGATAGCCCAGATTTATCATCCCAATATCTGGAAGTGCTGACCAGAAGAAAACCTTTGTAGCTACTTTACGTGTACGTTCAGTGGGTCTAAAGAACGGTAAGACTGGGGTCAAGCATCTGCCATGTTTGATGAGACTTTGTTACGCCAAATCAGGGAATTTATGGATCCCTTGGGGTTACAAGTAAAGTTTTCTTGCATCTATTGCAATAAATCGGACATAAATATTTCATGATGGTCACAAGGTCACTTGAAATCACATTGTGATCTGTGCTACTGATGACCTGATGTCTGGATAGGACTGCGGACAGAAGCAGACAGCTCCACCCGAGACTAGTGGCCATGTCGGGTTAATGCAGCTCAACTTCTATATAAATGAGTGGGAGCTAAGTTGCAGAGGCAGACATTGGATGGCGCTGTCTGCCTCTGGCTCTATTCACTGTGTAGCTCCCGTGCGGCATCTAATCGGTGGGGGGTGCCAGGAACATAAGGCCATTTATAAGCACTTAAAGAGGTTATCCAAGGAATGTGTCAACACTGACTTCATCTGTGGTTATTTAGGCACTGAACTTGGGGCAGGTGCCAACCTTGATTCATGCGATCAGAACCTGCCCCCGGCCCCGGGTCCCTTCACCCCTTCCCTCCTCTGCCATGTTCAGTACTATGGGGACTGGCTTTACTATTATAATGATCTGACCTGCCGGCCCCATAGTACAGGTGCCATCGGAGAGGAGGGAGGAGGCACAGCGACTATTGAGCTAAGAGCGGGTTCTGATCACATGATTGATAATGAATTGATGGGGCACCATTGGGCACATACCCCGTAAGCATCCCTTTCATTGATGACCTACCCTAGGCGCCGGTGTGGGTCTTCGTCCTCTTCTGGCCTCCTGTAATTGGGCCTCAGCAGTCACCTGGGGATGTGACACATAGACGCGACCACTGAGGCCCAATCACAGGCATCATTTAGGAGGCCTGAAGAGGACGGAGACCCATGCTGGAGACCAGGGAGGTGAGTAACTCTGTTCTTTATGGTTGTGCACCTCCCTGGACCTCCATTAAACAGACTCTGTGGTCGGAGGACACCCCAGAGTATAATAATAGCAATTCTGGCTTGGCCTTGTTCAGTCCCATCGAAACCACTAGGTGAACCTTGTAAGATGAATCTTGCAACCATCGCCCAATACCTACTCGCCTCCTGTAGATTCCCGTGCCCCAGAACAGTAACAGGTAATACAGTTGATCGTATTATAATGGGACAAGTGGGCAATTACTTTCCCTTGAGCACCCCTTTATTATAATGCCCCCATCTTGGGCGTGGCTTTTTAAAAGGGCGGAGACTTTCAAATAATAGACTTTCATCAAAATTGTGGCTAACAGTCCAAATAATCGCCATTCTGGTTTACATCCGAACCGAATACTACATATTATTATAACAGGCCTGAGCTTCTAACTACACAGCCAGGAACAGATCAATCCCATCTGCGGCCCGGCACGGAACGTCTCAGCGTTTTGTACATGAGTCGATGTAATTGATTGTGACATTTTCTCATGAATCCGCTTTATATTCAGGAGTCCCAGAGCTGAACATGAGGGTATATCCAATAATATTGTATGAGTCAGACGTGAGCAACTCGGCCGCAGCGCACACATCACGTGCCGAGGAATTATTGATGATAGCGTGAAACAGATACGGATGACTATTATGTAAGGTAGCGTAAGCGAGCGGTGAGATGATAATGAGAGGTCGCATAGGTTTCTATAGCCCGGTGACTCACCTCGCTTATATAATACAATACATGAAATATTAATTAATGAATTAATGCAGGGTATAAATCAATACAGGTTCAGGGGTTGGGCGTTTCAATAGAGTAGATTATCTGATTTCTAGAAAGATAAACCTTAGTACTGAGGCTCAGATGCAAAATACATTACATAAGCTTAGAAGGTCTATGGACAAATGGAAATATTAAAGGGATTCTACCATTAAAATAAAAAATTTTCTCGCTAACACGTAGGAATAACCTTAAGAAAGGCTATTTGTCTCCTACATTTAGATGTCTTCTCCGCGCCGCCGTTCCGTAGAAATCACGGTTTTCGCCAGAATATAAATGAGTTCTATCACAGCACTGGGGGCGTCCCCAACGCTGCGAGAGAACTCTCCAGGGACGCCTACATCTTCTGGAATGGCCTCTCCCCGCGTCTTCTTCCAGCGCTGCAGGTCAAACTTCTACGCATGTGCAGTCGGTACATGCGTGCGGCCATTTTTTTGTGGCCGCTTACACAAACATACCGCGTATGTGTAGTCGGCTCTGCCATTGGGCCTCGGGCAGAGTCGACAGCGCATGCGTAGAAGTTTGCAAAAAAAAAAACATTTTAATCATAGGATCAAGGGGTGAACCATGGATTTCTGCCGCCTGAGGCAGATGTCAGAAAGCCGCCTGCTAAAGACACTCACTACGCTCGGCTCCACCCCTCCACTCGGCCCCGCCCCCTCCGTTCCACCCCCTCCTCGGGGGGGGGGGGGAGTGGAGGGGTGGAGCCGAGCGTAGTGAGTGTCTTTAGCAGGCAGAGAGCAGGCACGGAGGGGACCTGCTCTCTGCCTGAGTGTGAGGGGCGGCTGCTGGAGCCTCCCCAATCCACCGCTCAGTGACGGTGACCCTAAGCCATTCCAGGACAGCTTGTCCTGGACTGGCTTAGGTCAGCAAAAATGCCGCGCTCCCCGGGGCCCTGGCATAGCGCTGCCTGAAGCGGTCGCTTCAGGTCACCTCATGGGAGGTGCGGCGCTGCTAGGATCCCTTGAAAAGGATTATCCCACTTTTATGATGACTGGGGGATCCACATAGGGGATCTGCATGATGATTAGAACAGGGGTCCCGAGGAGGAGGGGTTTGAAAGAAGCCTCAGATATATATATACCCTTCTACTCCATTTAGGGTCAACATTGTGTTCATCGGTCACATGACCTGTTACCACTCAGTCCCGTTGCAGTGAATATGTCTAAGGGTAGGTTCACGCTAATATTGGAAGTCCGAAGATCATCATCCATTAATAAAATATAGACGCCTATCATAATGGACAGTAAATGGACACAACCTAATATTTATGTGTCATTTAATGGATCTGTTAATAAAAACCAGACACATTAACATTCGCTTTACTGTCCGTTTTTTTGGATTCTTTTTGTTCTGTTTTCTGACAATGCATAGAAAAAGAACTGAAGGTATGACGGACGGCCGCCCATTACCAACTGTTTGCCATAGACATAGATGTGAAGAAAATTATGGACACTTCACATCCCATCTGTTCTATTGAACGGAGCCAAAAGTCCTGCAGAAGGTAAAACTCAGGACTGGTCCTTTTCCAAGGGTCACTCCATGAAATGAATTGGTCCGTGGAGTATCAGATATAGCCCATGTGCCATCCATGTTGATATTTGTTGATGGACACGTTCGCGTCCAGGTTGCCTTAGACTTGGCTTGTAGTTTATATAGTAGACGCTGGTACAGAAGTCTTGTCTATATACCAGTGTAAGGCAATGGTGGCATAACTGGGGCACTTACATCTGTCAGGGCATGCAGGGATTATAACCATACAACAGCTGGAGAGCTACATGTTGGAGACTATTGGGGTAAGAAGGCTTGGGATGCACACGGCCATCTTCAGTATAAGATACTATTGCATCAGCTGTAGAACCAGTCAAGGGGCCTCCGATGCAGAATAGCATTCCCCAATGTGGGACTATTAAAGGATTATCTTATCTCTTATCATATAACTGTCAGCCAAGCAGCTAATTCTTTAATCTACCAATACACATGCACCCTCAGCCATTCCAAGTGTGAAGAAACAGACACATCAGGCAGCGGCTTGTCACCATTGATAACTGCCATCAGAGGACAGGGGACACGCCCATACCCATAAGATAGCCAGCAGGTCCCAACTAATTTGTTGGGTTTGGTCAACAGTGATCTGATGATATGCCCACCTTAAAGGGGATGTCCGAGACCCATTGATAATAGGTACTGATGAAATACGCATAGGACAGACCAACAGTATCAAATCAACAGGGACCAAACATCTGGACCCTGTACTGATCAGCTCATTCGGCTACCAGAACCTATATAAAATGAATATGGCCAGACGCAGCTCTTCTCCTATGGAAGTGAATGTAGGACACCTGGCCGGGGTGCCTCCTGACTGCGGATGGCTCCTTTAACACCCCTCCTTGGGATGGCAGCTGCAAGTGATCCTGCTGTGCCCCGATTCACTTCAACAGGAGCAGAGCTGCTTGTATATGGCTTCCAGTAATGGAATCGGCTGATCAGTGCAGGGTCCTGTTGTCAGACCCCCATTGATCTGATACTGATATCCTGTATCTATTACCAATGGGTATTGGACAGCCCCTTTAAGATGACCCTATTGAGCGGTGCAGTTGCCGGACTCTCCCAGCCCATGAGCAGCATACTGTATAGGCTATTCTTTATGGTAACCTGTATCCTGTATTCTGTCTGTCACGGCCGATGTGGCTTTTTCTGCTGACAGAAAACCCAGCGGGTATTTCCTGATACTAAGAGGATATATTTTAATAACAGAAGTATATTCGGGAAATGCAGATCTATACATCCCCCTGTGGTTAATGGATTCCCTATTCTTCTTCTTCCAATAAATGACATAAAGCTCGGATGAGTTATGTAAGGCGGAGTGACCTTATCTCCATGCCTGGCCGATGTGACCGCCGCTACTTCTTACCCATCCATCTCTTTCCTCGAAGCTGTGAACCATTTCCTTCTTACGCCCACCTTGCCACTTCCTATCCTTCTTCCCCATTTTTCGGTCACTTCTTCCTGTAATAAGTAAAGTGTAAATTTTCACTCTTTCATATAACCTCTTGTGGTCCTGAGTATTGGACTTCTATTGTCATTTCTGGTCAATTTCACAATTTTTCAGGATGTGCCGTCTCATATGTTCTCACATACCGACTGGCTTCATTGGCTTCTACAGTGGTCTTAGGTTATAGGGGTTATAAGAGTATTCCGGGAACTGCAAGCTATTCCCTATCCACAAGATAAGGGATAATTGGGGAGGGCCTGACCACTGGGACCCCCATCGCTCCCTAACCACAATATAGGGGATAACTGTAGGGGTCTGACCTCTGGGACCTCCATTGCTCTCCATCCACAAGATAAGGGGTAATTGGGGAGGGCCTGACCACAATATAGGGGATAACTGTAGGGGTCTGACCTCTGGGACCTCCATTGTTCTCCATCCACAAGATAAGGGATAACTGTAGGGGTCTGACCACTGGGACCCCCATCGCTTCCTAACCACAATATAGGGGATAACTGTAGGGCTCTGACCTCTGGGACCTCCATTGCTCTCCATCCACAATATAGGGCATAACTGTAGGGGTCTGACCACTGGGACCCCCATCGCTTCCTAACCACAATATAGGGGATAACTGTAGGGCTCTGACCTCTGGGACCTCCATTGCTCTCCATCCACAATATTGGGCATAACTGTAGGGGTCTGACCTCTGGGACCTCCATTGTTCTCCATCCACAAGATAAGGGATAACTGTAGGGGTCTGACCACTGGGACCCCCATCGCTTCCTAACCACAATATAGGGGATAACTGTAGGGCTCTGACCTCTGGGACCTCTATTGCTCTCCATCTACAAGATAAGGGATAACTGTAGGGATCTGACCTCTGGGACCTCTATTGCTCTCCATCCACAATATAGGGGATAACTGTAGGGGTCTGACCACTGGGACCCCAATTGCTTCCTAACCACAATATAGCGGATAACTATTGAGGGTCTTACCACTAGGACCCTAATCGCTTCCTAAGCACAATATAGGGAATAACCGTGGGGGTCTGACCACTGGGACCCCCATCACTTCCTAACACCAATATAGGGGATAACTGTGGGGTTCTGACTGCTGGGACCTCCACTGTTCCCTATCTACAAGATAGAGGGTAACCTCAAGGAGCGTGACTGCAGAGAGTGCCATAATAACAAGTATGGGGGTCCCACATGGAGACCAATTTGGATGAGTAGAGCAGTAGTACATGTCCCTGAGCTGGTGCTCCAGTTATACAGGGCATACGGGATCCCCTTCCTCATGATCAGAAGGGATCCCAGCGCTCAGACACCATTCAAATTTTTTTTTATACTTATCATCTATCTACCGCCTAGGTCCTGATCTGTGGGGGTCTGATACATGCAGGTTCCACTTTTCATGTAATAAGAGCAGTGCACCAACCCCATTCACTGCATAGTGGTGATTTTCAGGGAAGTGCAATGCTTCTCATCCTCTGTCGTAATGCCTTCCACCAGAGGCAGATGTAACAGCTGATCTGTGTGGGGTCTGGTTGTGGGACTCCACAGATCATATCCTGTGGCTAGGTCATCAGCATGAAAACCCCTTTTGCGGCCAGAAAGCCCCATTCACTCATTACACCCTAATAAGGCAGTGTGTTAAAGGCTAAACAATGGATGACCTATCCTGAGGATAGGTTATCAATAAGAGATTAGCTGATCTGCAGGGGACCCATGCTAGCCACCATGGATCTTCAATTAAAAAGTCTTGGAAAACCCCTCTAACGTCAGATTACTGTGGAACCCAATAAAGCTGGGCGGGTAAGTGAGAACATATGGGAAGGCACAGCCTGAGGTTAACCAGACACGACAATAGAAGTACAATAATGAGGTCATCTCCTCCAAAGGGCCCAACACATACATGCATTTTTTTTATTTATTTTTTATACCTTGTGCTTCCCATAAAGTACTCATAACAGATCTTTAGGGGGAATTATAATATTGCCATTGGGATTTTTTGCAGATTTTTTCCTGTCATTGGAGCTGGAACATAAACCCAAGTTACCGGAGCATGTTGGAGCCATCAGCCCATAGACTTCCAGGCTCGGGGCGGTCACATATCACCATGATACTCATTGAGTGCTGTGTACGCAACGATCTGAAATTCTCTCGAGTCAGAGTCGGACTGTGGGAAGAACAGAGGAGTCGGAGTTAGCAGTTCCTGAAAGTAGACAACCCCTTTACAGAATGTTCCAGTCCATCACCAGCATTGTAGCAATGGTTGCAGTGAAAGTTTCTTGTAGGGGAATCTTTCTTTTTGCTGTGATGGGAATTGTCCTAGTAATAATATCCCTGTATACAAATGACTGGTTCAGCGGGTTGGAACGATAGTCCATTATTGGGAAATCTTTGGGTTGTGGTCATATAATATCTACTGATCAACCCAGCCGTAGTGTGGGAATATGTCTTATGGAAGAATTCTGTAGGATGTCAGCTTGGTGAAGGTTTGCAAAGACATCTCGGCGTCACATGTGGAGCGGCGATAGATAAGCGTTGTTTGGTCGATCCTTCCTTAGCCCCAGACGGTGTTGCAGCAAACACACCGTGTAGTTTGGCGTTGTTGGTGTCATGGTGGATATCTCAGGTACAGTGGGAGTCTGGAGTAGGAGTGACATCCCTTATGGTATCTTACAGACATTATTGCATCCAGTCAATAAGGAGCCTCATCCTTAGGATGTAAGGGACGGCATACAAGACGGCTTTTACACAGGTAGAGGACAGACCTTGGAGGTGACGCATATGAACAGGACATAGGGCTGAGTAGCTTTGGGGTGAACCTTGTGAGATTTGGAAAATTTATTTCGAACTGAACTAGAAGTGCCGGGAAATGCTGAGCTTTATACTCTGGAGTCTCTTCCTGTCCTGGGGTATAAAATCTATCGTCATCCTCCTGGACCACCAGAGGATGCGGCGGTAGAGCCCAGGAGAAGGGAGTAAATATACCGATTGCGGTGTAAATGGTGCTCAATGAGCGTTGCGTGCACAGCTATGGGAGCCACCATGGGGTAGCTTCCTTCTAACCTGACGTCACATGATCTGTAGACACCCGGAACTTAAGAAAGTTACAATGCCCCCCAAAGATCTATTATGACCTTATAGGGGGCACAATGTGTAAAAAAAAAAATGCGAAGAGGGGAACAGAATCCGCAAACCGAGCCATAGACAACATGTCTCCTGCTCAAACAGAGGAACCCATACTGCACCGGAACAGGAATGATGAGAAATTCGCCAATAGCTCTATGGCGGAGAATTCTAGGACTATTGTAACATATTTTTGCCGCTTTCTCCTTTCGTCTCTAGTATTTTTGTGGTGGGACAGATCCGGTGTCCATGAAGAAGTGAGGGGTTAATATCAGACCAATGTCATGTACAACACAACCCTATAGGCTTGCAGTGATAAGCTCAGTGATGATGGAATTGCTTTGACATAGGGCGACTTAATAGGGTGTGTGAGTCATTGTGACACCTTTAGCTCATCGTACACTATGTCAGTGTTCACGTCTACAACATGCACTCGTCCTCTTTTTATATACAGAGCTGCATTGTGAGTCATGCTGACTTATCGTATTGTGACCCCGCTCTGATACTCAGATTTATGAAAAGACCATGACCTAGAAAGCAGCTTAAAGGTGCGGGACGTATATAATAAAGCCTTGTCTATATCCTATAGGTGCGGCTTATTAAAGGGGCTTTCCAGGATTGTAATATTGATCATCGAGCACTGTGAGAAGCTGATCGGTGGGGGTCCTAGTATCAGACCCCCACCGATCAGATATTGATGAACTATCCTAAAGTGAGGTCATCCATATTGTACTCCCAGGAACCCCCTCGCTGCGGATACCTGCTTGTTATCAGTGAAAGGAAACTCTAGAACAGATTTACTAATAGCGATTAGAGATGAGCGAACACTAAAATGTTCGAGGTTCGAAATTCGATTCGAACAGCCGCTCACTGTTCGAGTGTTCGAATGGGTTTCGAACCCCATTATAGTCTATGGGGAACATAAACTCGTTAAGGGGGAAACCCAAATTCGTGTCTGGAGGGTCACCAAGTCCACTATGACACCCCAGGAAATGATACCAACACCCTGGAATGACACTGGGACAGCAGGGGAAGCATGTCTGGGGGCATAAAAGTCACTTTATTTCATGGAAATCCCTGTCAGTTTGCGATTTTCGCAAGCTAACTTTTCCCCATAGAAATGCATTGGCCAGTGCTGATTGGCCAGAGTACGGAACTCGACCAATCAGCGCTGGCTCTGCTGGAGGAGGCGGAGTCTAAGATAGCTCCACACCAGTCTCCATTCAGGTCCGACCTTAGACTCCGCCTCCTCCGGCAGAGCCAGCGCTGATTGGCCGAAGGCTGGCCAATGCATTCCTATGCGAATGCAGACTTAGCAGTGCTGAGTCAGTTTTGCTCAACTACACATCTGATGCACACTCGGCACTGCTACATCAGATGTAGCAATCTGATGTAGCAGAGCCGAGGGTGCACTAGAACCCCTGTGCAAACTCAGTTCACGCTAATAGAATGCATTGGCCAGCGCTGATTGGCCAATGCATTCTATTAGCCCGATGAAGTAGAGCTGAATGTGTGTGCTAAGCACACACATTCAGCACTGCTTCATCACGCCAATACAATGCATTAGCCAGTGCTGATTGGCCAGAGTACGGAATTCGGCCAATCAGCGCTGGCCAATGCATTCTATTAGCCCGATGAAGTAGAGCTGAATGTGTGTGCTAAGCACACACATTCAGCACTGCTTCATCACGCCAATACAATGCATTAGCCAGTGCTGATTGGCCAGAGTACGGAATTCGGCCAATCAGCGCTGGCTCTGCTGGAGGAGGCGGAGTCTAAGATCGCTCCACACCAGTCTCCATTCAGGTCCGACCTTAGACTCCGCCTCCTCCGGCAGAGCCAGCGCTGATTGGCCGAAGGCTGGCCAATGCATTCCTATGCGAATGCAGACTTAGCAGTGCTGAGTCAGTTTTGCTCAACTACACATCTGATGCACACTCGGCACTGCTACATCAGATGTAGCAATCTGATGTAGCAGAGCCGAGGGTGCACTAGAACCCCTGTGCAAACTCAGTTCACGCTAATAGAATGCATTGGCCAGCGCTGATTGGCCAATGCATTCTATTAGCCCGATGAAGTAGAGCTGAATGTGTGTGCTAAGCACACACATTCAGCACTGCTTCATCACGCCAATACAATGCATTAGCCAGTGCTGATTGGCCAGAGTACGGAATTCGGCCAATCAGCGCTGGCTCTGCTGGAGGAGGCGGAGTCTAAGGTCGGACCTGAATGGAGACTGGTGTGGAGCGATCTTAGACTCCGCCTCCTCCAGCAGAGCCAGCGCTGATTGGCCGAATTCCGTACTCTGGCCAATCAGCGCTGGCCAATGCATTCTATTAGCTTGATGAAGCAGAGTGTGCACAAGGGTTCAAGCGCACCCTCGGCTCTGATGTAGCAGAGCTGAGGCTGCACAAGTGTTCAAGCGCACCCTCGGCTCTGATGTAGGAGAGCCGAGGGTGCACTTGAACCCTTGTGCACCCTCAGCTCTGCTACATCAGAGCCGAGGGTGCGCTTGAACCCTTGTGCACACTCTGCTTCATCAAGCTAATAGAATGCATTGGCCAGCGCTGATTGGCCAATGTATTCTATTAGCCTGATGAAGTAGAGCTGAATGTGTGTGCTAAGCACACACATTCAGCTCTACTTCATCGGGCTAATAGAATGCATTGGCCAGCGCTGATTGGCCAGAGTACGGAACTCGACCAATCAGCGCTGGCTCTGCTGGAGGAGGCGGAGTCTAAGATCGCTCCACACCAGTCTCCATTCAGGTCCGACATTAGACTCCGCCTCCTCCAGCAGAGCCAGCGCTGATTGGCCGAATTCCGTACTCTGGCCAATCAGCACTGGCTAATGCATTGTATTGGCGTGATGAAGCAGTGCTGAATGTGTGTGCTTAGCACACACATTCAGCTCTACTTCATCGGGCTAATAGAATGCATTGGCCAATCAGCGCTGGCCAATGCATTCTATTAGCGTGAACTGAGTTTGCACAGGGGTTCTAGTGCACCCTCGGCTCTGCTACATCAGATTGCTACATCTGATGTAGCAGTGCCGAGTGTGCATCAGATGTGTAGTTGAGCAAAACTGACTCAGCACTGCTAAGTCTGCATTCGCATAGGAATGCATTGGCCAGCCTTCGGCCAATCAGCGCTGGCTCTGCCGGAGGAGGCGGAGTCTAAGGTCGGACCTGAATGGAGACTGGTGTGGAGCGATCTTAGACTCCGCCTCCTCCAGCAGAGCCAGCGCTGATTGGTCGAGTTCCGTACTCTGGCCAATCAGCGCTGGCCAATGCATTCTATTAGCCCGATGAAGTAGAGCTGAATGTGTGTGCTTAGCACACACATTCAGCTCTACTTCATCAGGCTAATAGAATACATTGGCCAATCAGCGCTGGCCAATGCATTCTATTAGCTTGATGAAGCAGAGTGTGCACAAGGGTTCAAGCGCACCCTCGGCTCTGATGTAGCAGAGCTGAGGGTGCACAAGGGTTCAAGTGCACCCTCGGCTCTCCTACATCAGAGCCGAGGGTGCGCTTGAACCCTTGTGCAGCCTCGGCTCTGCTACATCAGAGCCGAGGGTGCGCTTGAACCCTTGTGCACACTCTGCTTCATCAAGCTAATAGAATGCATTGGCCAGCACTGATTGGCCAGAGTACGGAATTCGGCCAATCAGCGCTGGCCAATGCATCCCTATGGGAAAAAGTTTATCTCACAAAAATCACAATTACACACCCGATAGAGCCCCAAAAAGTTATTTTTAATAACATTCCCCCCTAAATAAAGGTTATCCCTAGCTATCCCTGCCTGTACAGCTATCCCTGTCTCATAGTCACAAAGTTCACATTCTCATATGACCCGGATTTGAAATCCACTATTCGTCTAAAATGGAGGTCACCTGATTTCGGCAGCCAATGACTTTTTCCAATTTTTTTCAATGCCCCCGGTGTCGTAGTTCCTGTCCCACCTCCCCTGCGCTGTTATTGGTGCAAAAAAGGCGCCAGGGAAGGTGGGAGGGGAATCGAATTTTGGCGCACTTTACCACGTGGTGTTCGATTCGATTCGAACATGGCGAACACCCTGATATCCGATCGAACATGTGTTCGATAGAACACTGTTCGCTCATCTCTAATAGCGATGTTCTACTTGTTCTACTTTTTCTTGGGTCATTCACGCAGACCCTTGAAACAACACTTGTGTGAATAGAACCATTAAAGACTACGAGGCCGTTGCTTGTTGTTAATACAATGGCCCACACAATGAATCTTACCATGTGAATGTGCCCTTACTCCCACTGATAAATTGCTTACTAGAGATGAGCGAACAGTGTTCTATCGAACACATGTTCGATCGGATATCAGGGTGTTCGCCATGTTCGAATCGAATCGAACACCACGTGGTAAAGTGCGCCAAAATTCGATTCCCCTCCCACCTTCCCTGGCGCCTTTTTTGCACCAATAACAGCGCAGGGGAGGTGGGACAGGAACTACGACACCGGGGGCATTGAAAAAAATTGGAAAAAGTCATTGGCTGCCGAAATCAGGTGACCTCCATTTTAGACGAATAGTGGATTTCAAATCCGGGTCATATGAGAATGTGAACTTTGTGACTATGAGACAGGGATAGCTGTACAGGCAGGGATAGCTAGGGATAACCTTTATTTAGGGGGGAATGTTATTAAAAATAACTTTTTGGGGCTCTATCGGGTGTGTAATTGTGATTTTTGTGAGATAAACTTTTTCCCATAGGGATGCATTGGCCAGCGCTGATTGGCCGAATTCCGTACTCTGGCCAATCAGTGCTGGCCAATGCATTCTATTAGCTTGATGAAGCAGAGTGTGCACAAGGGTTCAAGCGCACCCTTGGCTCTGATGTAGCAGAGCCGAGGCTGCACAAGGGTTCAAGCGCACCCTCGGCTCTGATGTAGGAGAGCCGAGGGTGCACTTGAACCCTTGTGCACCCTCAGCTCTGCTACATCAGAGCCGAGGGTGCGCTTGAACCCTTGTGCACACTCTGCTTCATCAAGCTAATAGAATGCATTGGCCAGCGCTGATTGGCCAATGTATTCTATTAGCCTGATGAAGTAGAGCTGAATGTGTGTGCTAAGCACACACATTCAGCTCTACTTCATCGGGCTAATAGAATGCATTGGCCAGCGCTGATTGGCCAGAGTACGGAACTCGACCAATCAGCGCTGGCTCTGCTGGAGGAGGCGGAGTCTAAGATCGCTCCACACCAGTCTCCATTCAGGTCCGACCTTAGACTCCGCCTCCTCCGGCAGAGCCAGCGCTGATTGGCCGAAGGCTGGCCAATGCATTCCTATGCGAATGCAGACTTAGCAGTGCTGAGTCAGTTTTGCTCAACTACACATCTGATGCACACTCGGCACTGCTACATCAGATGTAGCAATCTGATGTAGCAGAGCCGAGGGTGCACTAGAACCCCTGTGCAAACTCAGTTCACGCTAATAGAATGCATTGGCCAGCGCTGATTGGCCAATGCATTCTATTAGCCCGATGAAGTAGAGCTGAATGTGTGTGCTAAGCACACACATTCAGCACTGCTTCATCACGCCAATACAATGCATTAGCCAGTGCTGATTGGCCAGAGTACGGAATTCGGCCAATCAGCGCTGGCTCTGCTGGAGGAGGCGTAGTCTAATGTCGGACCTGAATGGAGACTGGTGTGGAGCGATCTTAGACTCCGCCTCCTCCAGCAGAGCCAGCGCTGATTGGTCGAGTTCCGTACTCTGGCCAATCAGCGCTGGCCAATGCATTCTATTAGCCCGATGAAGTAGAGCTGAATGTGTGTGCTTAGCACACACATTCAGCTCTACTTCATCAGGCTAATAGAATACATTGGCCAATCAGCGCTGGCCAATGCATTCTATTAGCTTGATGAAGCAGAGTGTGCACAAGGGTTCAAGCGCACCCTCGGCTCTGATGTAGCAGAGCTGAGGCTGCACAAGGGTTCAAGCGCACCCTCGGCTCTGCTACATCAGAGCCGAGGGTGCGCTTGAACCCTTGTGCACACTCTGCTTCATCAAGCTAATAGAATGCATTGGCCAGCGCTGATTGGCCAGAGTACGGAATTCGGCCAATCAGCGCTGGCTCTGCTGGAGGAGGCGGAGTCTAAGATCGCTCCACACCAGTCTCCATTCAGGTCCGACCTTAGACTCCGCCTCCTCCAGCAGAGCCAGCGCTGATTGGCCGAATTCCGTACTCTGGCCAATCAGCACTGGCTAATGCATTGTATTGGCGTGATGAAGCAGTGCTGAATGTGTGTGCTTAGCACACACATTCAGCTCTACTTCATCGGGCTAATAGAATGCATTGGCCAATCAGCGCTGGCCAATGCATTCTATTAGCGTGAACTGAGTTTGCACAGGGGTTCTAGTGCACCCTCGGCTCTGCTACATCAGATTGCTACATCTGATGTAGCAGTGCCGAGTGTGCATCAGATGTGTAGTTGAGCAAAACTGACTCAGCACTGCTAAGTCTGCATTCGCATAGGAATGCATTGGCCAGCCTTCGGCCAATCAGCGCTGGCTCTGCCGGAGGAGGCGGAGTCTAAGGTCGGACCTGAATGGAGACTGGTGTGGAGCGATCTTAGACTCCGCCTCCTCCAGCAGAGCCAGCGCTGATTGGTCGAGTTCCGTACTCTGGCCAATCAGCACTGGCCAATGCATTTCTATGGGGAAAAGTTAGCTTGCGAAAATCGCAAACTGACAGGGATTTCCATGAAATAAAGTGACTTTTATGCCCCCAGACATGCTTCCCCTGCTGTCCCAGTGTCATTCCAGGGTGTTGGTATCATTTCCTGGGGTGTCATAGTGGACTTGGTGACCCTCCAGACACGAATTTGGGTTTCCCCCTTAACGAGTTTATGTTCCCCATAGACTATAATGGGGTTCGAAACCCATTCGAACACTGGAACAGTGAGCGGCTGTTCGAATCGAATTTCGAACCTCGAACATTTTAGTGTTCGCTCATCTCTATTGCTTACCTCCCAAAGAGCTATCACAAGACATGCATCCAAACCCTCCTCCATTCCACCCATGTTACTTTGTGTCCTGACACAGTACAGTGCCCCTTTAATGGCCTTCACACAGTATGATGTTCCCCTCCTTGTGGCCCCATACTATAATGTCCCCCTCCTTGTGGCCCCACAATATAATCCCCCCCACAGTATAATTTCTACTTCAGTGGTGCCC
This sequence comes from Leptodactylus fuscus, assembly GCF_031893055.1. NCBI lineage: Eukaryota > Metazoa > Chordata > Amphibia > Anura > Leptodactylidae > Leptodactylus > Leptodactylus fuscus. The sequence continues at coordinate 14,937,664 of NC_134267.1, read as the reverse complement.
ACAGTGTTTATTCCTCCAAATCGTGGCCCCTATATTATAATGCCCTTAGAATCCTCCTTCTCCTCCTTTTTCTCCTTCTCTTACTTATCCTCCTATTTCTACATCTCCTCCTTCTCTTACTTCTCCATCTTCTCTTAATTCTCCTCCTTCTTCTACTTCTCTTTCTTCTACTACTTTTCCTCCTTCTCTTGTTTCTTCTCCTTCTTCTAGTTCTCCTCCTTCTCTTTCTTTTCCTCATTCTACTACTTCTCCTATTTCTCCTTCTCTACCTTCTCCTCCTTCTTTTACTTTTCCTTCTTCTTCTACTTCTTCTCCTTCTCTTACTTTTCCTCATTCTTCTCTTTTTTGCTTCTCCACCTTCTCTTCTTTTTCTTTATTCTTCTTTCTTACTTCTCCTCCTTCTCCTGCTTCGTCTATTTCTTCTCCTACTTCTACTCCTCCTCCTTCTCTTCCTTTCCCTCCTTCTACCACTTCTCCTACTGCTCCTCCTTTTCCTACTTCTCCTCCTCCTTCTACTTCTTCTCTTTCTCCTCTTCCTTTTCCTCCTTGTAGTACTTCTTTCTTCTCTTCATTTTCCCTCTTTCTACCACTTCTCTTACTTCTCCTCTTCCTTTTCCTCCTTCTAGTTCTTCTCCTCCTTCTCTTCCTTTCCCTCCTTCTACCACTTCTCCTACTGCTCCTCCTTTTCCTACTTCTCCTCCTTCTACTTATCCTCCTTCTTGTACTTCTTCTCCTTCTCTTCTTCCTTTTCCTCCTTCTACTATTTCTCCACCTTCTCTTCTTTTTCTTCCTTCTCCTCCTTCTCCTGCTTCGTCTATTTCTTCTCCTACTTCTACTCCAACTCCTTTTCTTCCTTTCCCTCCTTCTACCACTTCTTCTACTGCTCCTCCTTTTCCTACTTCTTCTCCTCCTTCTACTTCTCCTCCTTCTTGTACTTCTTCTCCTTCTCCTCTTCCTTCTCCTCCTTCTTCTCCTCTTCATTTTCCCTCCTTCTACCACTTCTCCTACTTCTCTTACTTCTCCTCTTCCTTTTCCTCCTTCTATTTCTTCTCCTCCTTCTCTTCCTTTCCCTCCTTCTATCACTTCTCCTACTTCTCCTCCTTCTCTTACTTCTTGTACTTCTTCTCCTTCTCCTCTTCCTTCTCCTCCTTCTTCTCCTCTTCATTTTCCCTCCTTTTACCACTTCTCCTATTTCTCTTACTTCTCCTCTTTCTTTTCCTCCTTCTAGTTCTTCTCCTCCTTCTCTTTCTTTCACTCCTTCTACCACTTCTCCTCCTTCTCTTACTTCTCTTCTTCCTTTTCCTCCTTCTAGTTCTTCTCCTCCTTATCTTTCTTTCCCTCCTTCTACCACTTCTCTTACTTCTCTTCCTTTTCCTCCTTCTAGTTCTTCTCCTTCTCTTCTTCCTTTTCCTCCTTCTAGTTCTTCTCCTCCTTCTCTTTCTTTCCCTCCTTCTACTACTCCTACTTTTCTTATTTCTTCTCCTTCTCCTCTCCCCCTGATCCCCATCATTTTCAGCCCACCAGTAAATAGTTGGACCAAACGCCTATTGCAACATTAATCTACAGATGTGACAAACCTTCTGCAATTGGTGAAATACTGCAGCGTGATATTTTATCACAGAAGACAACAACAAATAATGCAAAGTCATTGACAAATGTTTTTCCAATGACATTACACAGATTTTCGTTGTCTTCTCTGATCACATTGCAGCGGTTTAACAATTGCAGAAGCTTGGGTTAACTCTGCTACATCTGTACGTCCAGAGAAATAGGAGATTATTGAGATTAGCGGTTTGTTTGCCTTTTTTATTTCGGTATGGAGCTTGTATGTTCTCCCATTGTTTGTGAAGGGGGAGCTCAATACAATTTTATAGCCCCCACTAAGGTCAGCTCTAACTGCTAGTGATGGGCGAACTTTGCAAGGTTTACCAATAATCTTTGGTTTGGACCAAACTTGTTCAGCCAAACCGGAAATGCTATTATCACCCAGGCGTCCCTGGAGTCTGCTCTTATATATTACCATTTTATCTCAGGCAAGATTACATTCACTTATTGTACATTTCCCAACTACACCTGCAAACCCAAAAATCTTGGACTCCGCCGTACTTGAATTTTTTGGAAAACTTGTAATAAAGCTGGTTTGCTGATCCCTACTAGCTGCATACATGTATATGTAGCAAACTCCCTCTAGTGGTGGCTGAAGGCAGCCGAAATTTCTTCATTTAAAGGTGTATTCTGGAAATTACAAGTTATCCCTATCCACAGGATAGGAATAACTGATTGCGGAGGTCTGAGCTCTGGGAACTCCAATAGTCATAAGAGCAAGTGGTCCACGTGTGTTATATGAAAGGAGCCGCAGGTTATACATTGCTCCCTTCATGTCTTTGAGAATGGCAAGGAGCCTCATACTCAATGTGTAGTAAGGACACACCCATTTGACCAGGAGGATGGTTACACCCAGTTGTCAACTGAGTCATAAGAGGAATAACAAAGGAGCAGTACAACATGGAGTTGTAAGAAGCTACAGAATTGTTATTTCATGGTGACGATACATATTTACTAAAATAGACATATCTGCAGATATCCTGCACATAGTTTGTACCATGTATGTTATTTGACTTAGGTATCTTCACACAGCAGAATTTGTACAAGCAGAAAACTTCAGCTTCAGGAATAAGGTAGCAGAAGTTTTCTGCTTGACTTATCTCTGTCACGGAGTCTGTCGCGGTATTTGCAGATTCCGCACCAGCCAGGCAGAATTTTTCTGCCTCCCATTAACCTGGTTATGATAATTGTTCCTAGTCTGGCTCTGGATCCAACCTAGGAGAAGAGATTGTAGACTGTATATATACATATGTACTGTATATATGTCCTCTGGAACAAACTGAGCTTTTCTCTCCATACCTAATACTAGTTCCTTAGAATTACTGTATAATCATCACCCATGAGCTTTATTTTTCCATCTTAGAAAGTCAGAAATTTTCCACTGGAAAACAGCGGCTATGAGCGAATGATCTGGCACATGACAGCCATAGTATCATCTCTGTATATTGTTATTGTCTACATCAAATATAAGGGATTCAGGACAGAGCCTTTATAATCATCGACCATAGATAGATAGATAGATAGATAGATAGATAGATAGATAGATAGATGGATAGATAGATAGATAGGAGATAGATAGATAGATAGACAGATAGAAGGATCAATAGATAGATAGGAGATAGATAGATAGATAGATAGATAGATGAATCAATAGATAGATAGATAGATAGGAGATAGATAGAAGAATAAATAGATAGATAGATAGATAGATAGATAGATAGATAGATAGATAGGAGATAGATAGAAGAATAAATAGATAGATAGATAGATAGATAGATAGATAGATAGATAGATAGATAGATAGATACCATGAAAAAATGTTAGCACTCCATTAGTTCCAAATAAGCAAGTGTCTTTTATTCCAAGTGGTGACGTTTCGGTCCCATCTGGAACCTTTCTCAAGAGTAGAACCGAAATGTGGCTACTTGGAATAAAAGACACTTTTGCTTATTTGGAATTAGTGGAATGCTGATGATTTATTCATGGTATGAACATTGGAAGTGGCCGTCTTCCTAGGATTTGCACCCAGGTTATACTTTAAATGTGCTGATTTTGACTCTTTTTAGATAGATCGATAGATAGATAGATAGATAGATAGATAGATAGATAGATAGATAGATAGGAGATAGATAGATAGATCGATAGATAGATAGGAGATAGATAGATAGATAGATAGATAGATAGATAGATAGATAGATGATAGACGGATGGATTGATTGAGTTAGAAGGTAGAGAATAATCCAAAGAAAAACACCACCAACAATAGAAGGGTGCCAGCCTCAAGATACAGGCAAGTCCCAAAATACAAAAAAGCATAAAATAGGCGGCAATTTGTAGAAAATAGTGAAAATTGTTGGTTTATTGCCCAATACAAAAAAGCAACATTTCAGCCTTTTTTGAGTCTTTTTTGGCTACAAAAGGCATCTTAGCTACACTGGCGAGTTCCTCAATTTATATAACCTTACGGCGCGCCCTTCATGGTGTTGCAAGTTCAATGTCAAGTAGAATATACATACAGTATATATATATATATATACATATATATACACACATATACAGTATATATATATATATATATATATATATATATATATGTGGCTTCAGTCTGTGCTGGGAACCTACATGACTCAGGAATCAGATCTGTGTGTGACACAACGTATTCCTGCAAACTCCTCATGAGAAATCCTGATATTGCCAAACACGTGACAGGGCAGCAGATGATGGGTAACACTCTTATTTGTGTTGAGCTGGAAGACAAAACTTCTTTAAGTGTAATAATAAGAATGTTGATGCAAAGTCTAAACCACTTGACCTTGAGATTGTTTTTCTTCTTTTTAACGCCGAGACGCCGAGAACGTATTGTAAGAAAGAAAAACCTAATACCTTGGAATGTGAAATGATGTGGAAGAAAATAAGATGTTGCCCCAGTTTCTTATTCTTCTTATACTGTATACTTGTTTTCCAAGGTTCTTCTCCATAAGACCAATCACAGCACAGCGTTCTTTTCTTACGGCGCTTAGGCAATGTGAAAGCTGTGATGGGTTAATATGGGCGACAAAGATCGTAAATGTGACCTGAGATATCTTATCTAAAATCTTTCATAAGCAAAGATCCCATAGGGTGCTAGTTATGGTTATTTAAACATTCCCAGGGACGACAGTGTTGTGAGGATATCATTATTCAATGTTCGTTGCTCTCATCCATCTCAAGACGAGAGCAACAGGCATTAAAGGGATCCTATCATTAAAAAGCAATTTTTTTTGTGGCTAACACATAGGAACAGCCTTAAGAAAGTCTATTCTTCTCCTACCTTTAGATGTCTTCTCCGCGCTTCTGTTCGGTAGAAATCCCGGTTTTCATCGGTATGCAAATGAGTTCTCTTGCAGTACTGGGGGCGGGCCTCAGCGCTCAAACAGCACTGGGGGCGTCCACAGTGCTGCTAGAGAACTCTCCAGTGACACCTCCATCTTCTTCAGGAACAGCCTCTCTGCGCGTCTTCTTCTGGCACTGGCAGTCAAACTTACAGTAAGAGGCCATTTTCTTGTGGCCTGTCGGTATGCTTAGTCGGCTCTTCCCGAGGCCTAGAAGCTTGACCCCCAACGCTGGAAGAAGACGTGTGAAGAGGCTGTTCCAGAAGAAGATGGAGGCGGCGCTGGAGAGGACTGATGAGATGCAACACATCGCAACAGCTGTCCTTGGCTGAGAGACTGTACCTGGTCAAATCCCAACATCATTGCAAACAAAGGCATCTGAGAAGGTCGGCATGATGTTAAAGGGAGCGCCCTCTATTTGGTCGCTTGACTGGGACTCTGTCTTCCTAATGACATCATAGAAGATAGACTTGCACATTCTCAGTCAGCGCCCTCTATTGGTGTGCATTCTTGAGGCACTGGCTCCCTAATTACATCATGGAAATCAGATTTGCATATTCTTCCCATGATTCATTTTGATAAATATAATTTTTTTCCACACTTGTTGGGGAGATTTTGGACTCCCTAGGTGTTATAAAGACCTCTAAGCCATTACACTAGAGGTTGGACAGGATAAAACTCCCATGGCAAACTGGGCAAACTCCTTATACTGTTATAACCTATTGGCCCTAAATTCCTCTTTTGGGTCCCTTTGCGGTGTCCTGCACTCCTCTTGTGACATCATACGCCTGGGTCACCGCTGAGGCCTGTGATTGGGCCACAGCAGTCACATGGGCAGACTGAGAGTCATGACTTCATTGAGGAGACCGTGATAAGGGGTGAGGGAAGGTGAGTATGGGTGTTTGTTATCTTTTATCACCTTCCCTGGGCCTCCATCTATTATAGGATCGGAAGAGACCCCACAGTATAATAAATGTCACTTCTTGTTCGTACCGAAATTAGGCGACCCAAAATAAATCAGCGACCTAAAACGAATCTTAGGAGGTTCGCCCATCTGTAGTCCCAGAGGTGGATATAACAGGTATTCATGACCTAGCCTATTGCTATAAATGTACAGATGGGAGGACCCCTTTAAATACTCGTCTTTGTATACTAGCCATAAACGCTCTGGTCCGGTGCAGACTCATTGTCCGGGTATAGTGTCTACTCTATAATATACTGGCATACAATACAAAGACTATGTAACAACTCACACAGAAGTTATTAGCATAGCCCAAGTGGTTCCCACCCAGCTTTCCCTGAAACAGATTTCACATACAAGGAAGATTAAGACTGTAATTAAAGGGCCAGCACCTATATGATTAGGCTGAAGCAGCGTCGGCGCAGTCTCTTCTCAGTATCATACTCGTGTATATCATATTAATATTCCTGGATACATGTTGGTCGTGTTAGTTGTGCTGTTTCTCCGCTGTCATTGTTTACATCATGGGAAATCCCCAGCACATGACTTATTACATAACACGCCATGAGATTGTATTGCAGAATCCATCAGTACAAGGAGGATCGCCTGCTAAATATTACAACAGGAGCCGCCATGTGATATACCTGAGCGCCGGACCGAGAAAACCTGTGTCATGTCACAATAACTATTAGATGGATAGATAGATAGATAGATAGATAGATAGATAGATAGATAGATAGATAGTAGATAGATAGATGATAGATAGATAGATAGATAGATAGATAGATAGATAGGAGATAGATAGATAGATAGATAGATAGATAGATAGATAGATAGATAGATAGATGATAGGAGATAGATAGATAGATAGATAGATAGATAGATAGGAGATAGATAGATAGATAGATAGATAGATAGATAGATAGATAGATAGATAGACATGAGATAGATATATAGATAGGAGATAGATAGATAGATAGATAGATAGATAGATAGATAGATAGATCGCACATCTGTTGACTTATCAATCATAAATGAAGTCACATTGTTTTGACGTTACTAATGATACGATTTTGTAATACACTTTTCCCCGTCGCCCTAGGCTTGTATACAGACAGTCCTATGATGGCGTCTCCTGTACTTTCTGTAATTATGAATGACCTCATGCTGTTTTTATAAGGAGAGGGATTTTTTGTAGTCAGGTGTCCAGTTCGCTACTTACAGGTGATCTCAACCTCGCTCATTACAACTTCAAACTATGACAAAACACCGCACTAAGTGATTGAATTCTATAAGAACAAAGGATTTTGAGGATTTTCCCAAACTTTTCCCCTAGTTGAGGACACAAGTGTAACTTATGTGACCTCTGGGGGTCCAACTGTAGGGATTGCCAGTGAACACCAAAACATGAGTCCTGGAGTCACTTGTGAGGAAGGTTAGTATGGCTGTATGATGGAGCTCTGTGCTTGGTGGTCTCCATCAGTCCCATGGAAGCAAATAAGATGGTGGTCACACACGGGAACCTCTGCTCCAGTCACATAGAACAGGACCCCTAGGGGTCTATGTAAAGCCTGCAGGTGTCTCTCCTAGTACAGTGATGGTGATCCCACCGCTATAGATCCTTATATGCCCCCATAGAGTATATGTACAGGGGTCATTCTGATGGGACAAGACATATGCGTATGAAATAATCGGGAGACAGGGATAGAAATGGGTAGCTCCATGATTTATTGCATTTATCTATGGGGACTCCAGTAGGCAGCAGGGTAGCTGAGGACAGATCCTTATAGAAGACATTGACTCACAGCCTCAGCGTTGTCTCTTCTCAGAATCTTATCTCATCTGCTGACATGTTCTCCCGCACCATCCATGTACATTACTCACCTGTCTATCTTATCATACAGAATAAGAGCTGACTCATTACCCATCTGAAGACTCTCCACATTTACAAGGATCTTCCTCTTTACTCTGAGAAAATGGTGCAAATTTTTGGAACATCTCTGAACGTTGCGCATCAGAAATTATCGGTAAATCATTAGATTTCAGGTCTAAGTATATTCTTTATTTTAATTGCTGAATTACGACACAATGTTGCTTCTTAAGGGTATGTTTACATGGCGTCATTTAGAAAGTGATTTGAGGGGTCTTCTGCCTCAAGATACTATCCGATAAGCGGCTACGGTAGGGCCAATCCAGTGTGGAAACTGCAGGATGTCAAAAAGAAGCGCCCGTCGCTGTCTGCCATTGAAAACAATGGGAGGCGGATTTGAGCCTGAGGCAGAAGAACGCCATGAAATTCTCGAGAGATGCCGTCATGCTAATATACACTTAAAGGAGTTCTCCAAGATAACCAGTTTTAGTTAGGAAGCCCAAAACCAAAAACTTACCTATCCCCGGTGCTCTGGTATTTCCCACTGTGGTCAGTGCTGCTACTCCGGGGTTTTGGCTAAAGGTATAGCAAGCCATTTTTTTCTGCCAATTGGTCTGTCAAAAAAACCAACCATGTGAATAGACAGATTGAAACCAATGGAGGGGGATCCATAATTCCTTCTATGCCTGTTTTCCCTTTCGTGCGTTACAAGCCTTGCCGGACACATTGTGTTTCTTGTTATAACTCACGCTATTAAAGGGATCCTATCATTAGAATCCCTTTTTTTCTAACACGTAGGAATAGCCTTAAGAAAGCCTATTATTCTCCTACCTTTAGATGTCTTCTCCGCGCCGTCATTCAATAGAAATCCCGGTTTTCATGTGTATGCGAATGAGTTCTCTCGCGAGTTCTCTCAAGAGCTCGCATAAGCGGCCACAAAAAAATGGCCGCGCACAGGTGCATTCCCATTGCACATGCGTAGAAGATTGAAAGCCAGGCTGGAAGACGACACATAGAGGCCGTTCCTGAAGAAGATGGAGGCGACGCTGGAGAGTTCTCTCGCAGCATTGGGGACGCCCCCAGTGCTGCTAGAGAACTCATTTGCATACTGCCAAAAACCGGGATTTCAAGCAAACGCTGGGGCAGAGAAGACATCTAAAGGTAGGAGAAGAATAGGCTTTCTTAAGGCTATTCCTACATGTTAGTTATAAAAAAAAAAGGGATTCTAATGATAGGATCCCTTTAATATTGTTTGCCAGTCTTAATAAACAGCCCAAGTGGTGCAAGAAACTGGAAATTTTAGGAAGAGGCTGTGGTCTCTTTCTAAATATATTGGACGGCACCATAATGGAAATGTACGCCAGGTAGGAACATATTTAGGAAGAGACTGCGACCTCTTCATAAATTTCCAGTTCCCTGCGCCAATCAGATTGTGTATTAAGACGGGATATATACGGGTGCAATATACCAGTCTATATACCACTCGTGTGAATAAGCCCTCACTTATTTGGGTTCATTGAGTTCATTGTCTTCTGCTTCCTTGTAGATTCTCCCCGCTTATACTATAAATACTTTCTGACTCCCTTTCCTGGATGTTTTGGCTGTCAGGTCTTAGGTTTTTGTACCTGACATCTTCCCCTTCCTGGTCTTTACCTGTTGATGACGAATTTTTTATTATTTCGAAAGACACAACAACATAAATACTTGTTTTAGGGAAACTTTTTAACATCTTAAGGAAAAGTCTCAAGAACCTACTTTACATAATTCTAATTAGTAGAGTAGCATATCCTCCTGGTGGCGTCCGGGTGACATCAAGTACCCGGGGTCACCGCTGAGGCCTGTCATTGCGTTTCAGTGGTCACTTTGGCACGCCAAGCACCATATCCATATATTTCACCAGGAAAGTGCCGGAAGCCGTGAGGAGGTCCGAAACTCTGAGGCCTGAAGAGAATCCAGAGAATAATAATTTAGCGCAATGCACGTCGTGACGGCCATTTTAGTTTGCCTGAATTGGTTCACCCATCTCTAGTAAAGACATGGAGTATCAGACGCCATACCAAAGAGTAATACTAGACTACAGAAAGTACATACGGCTTCATAGTCACGTCGGAAGTTTGACCTCTGTCCAAAAACTAAGTTTTGTAAAAATCCGATGGTCCAGCTGGTTGTTCCTTCAGGACCATCTTGAGGTTTAATGGTGCCCATTCCTTATCACTTTATTCAGATGGCTGAGCCAAGGCTTGGCTACGTGTTTATCAGATCTGTATTTGATCCCCTTTTTTCATGGACTCCCTCCTCTGTATAACCCAAGAGACCGATCCATGAGAAATATACAGCTTTCTGTATTTCGTCGGTCACGTGAATAGGCTCTATGGCATACCCCATAGTGCCCCAATGCCCAATGCATACCACATAGTGCCCCAATGCCCAATGCATACCCCATAGTGCCCCAATGCCCAATGTATACCCCATAGTGCTCCAATGCCCAATGCATACCCCATAGTGCCCCAATGCCCAATGCATACCCCATAGTGCCCCAATGCCCAATGCATACCCCATAGTGCTCCAATGCCCAATGCATACCCCATAGTGCCCCAATGCCCAATGCATACCCCATAGTGCCCCAATGCCCAATGCATACCCCATAGTGCCCCAAGGCCCAATGCATACCCCATAGCGCTCCAATGCCCAATGCATACCCCATAGTGCCCCAATAATACAATGATGATACAGAGTTAAAATAACCATACCATACACTTCCCAAATGATACTTCCATAATGTGTCCCAAAAAACACTGCACCATCCAAAAAAGGAAAGAAAGTCACACCTGTCTTATCGCAGGTTGGGCATCAAGAATGGAGGGCAACCGCCAAGTCCAGTGGCCTCCCCCTTAGTAGTACCCATCAATGCACCTCGTGTGGCAGCACAGCTCTATAAGGTAAATTTAGGGTGACACTAACCTAAAAGTGTAGGATTACCTATGGTGACCCTATTAGGTGTTATTACACGCTATCATATTCCTAGTTCCCCAATTTCTCCATTTACGTGCAGGAAAGCTTCACATAGCAAAGAGCCGAATTTCTACAATTACTCTCCAAAAGCCAACCTGGCCCTTTAGATAAAGTCATGGGATTATATGACATCAATAATAAAATTCAATGTATTTCCCAATAAATAATGAGACGTAACACTTTACTGGTGGGGAAAATGAATCGGCAACACTAAAGGAACAACCAATAAACCAAATGGTGACTTTAAACTTCTCGTGGCCACAAAAAGTGGAGAGTTGGAGATTGGAAACGGGTGATTTGGAGCAATGAGATGATAGACTGGACAATGATGGGTCCAAATGGGTCTGGAAGAAACAAGGGAAAGGCGGGATAACAGATTGAAGGAACTGCCAAATTTGGTGGAGGAAGCCTAAGGATATAGGGTTGTTTCACAGCGAGAGGCGTTGGATACTTGACCGGGATCGATGGCGGTCTCAATGTGGAGCTATATGAGAGTATCCTAAAGGACGAGTTACTTTGTACAGTACTATGGGTATGAAAGGATAACTAATAATATGCTAAATAGTTACAAGTCACATTTATGTACGAGCTAGCCAAGATGGCTGTCTATAAAATGACGGGAGTCTCATGTTCTGCGCTGGAGGGTGAGATATGGAGCCTGAAAGTCACACGTTCTAACATTGTTACCCTTTTGCTTGTCAGTGTAATATATCATTATTTGGGGTCTGAGGGCTATACGTACTTGCTGACTTCATAAGAGTCTTTAACCTACATTCTGTATACTTTTTTCTTTGCGATCAGCTCTAAGAGGTTGCGACTTTTACAAGCTGTGGACGGTACGTTGTGACCCTTTAAGGCTCGGTGTATGTGACAGCAGATTTCATTACATTACACCAGTCTGATTGTGACCGTATAGATTGCAGGCCGGTTGCATAATTCCAGCTTTTGAGGACATGTCTGTGCTAGTTCTGCTTCGACTTCCTTCTCAGGTATTTTTCTGCTGTCAAAAAGTTTCCTGCTTGTTTATTTTGTGCAGAGTTATTACCCCGAGGCGTCCTCAGGCCTAAAGGAGCAGGTTCCTTGAAGTAGGTGAAGTAGGTTTTCTCCAATGACCTCCAAGTCCATCTTTATCTCCATTTTTTGATGCAGATGATTGCAATCTATTGCTTCCTGTTATCAGCCATTCCAGGCGTTGTGGAGGTTGATTTTAGCGTTCTCTGATGATATGGGGAACAGGAAGATTATAAACTTGATAATAATAATGATTAATGCATTAAAAATAATAATAATCAGATAAAATCCTATTAATATTATAAAGGTGAATGTTTGTGAGTTTGTGGGTTTGTGTATTTGGATGTTTGTTCCTCAATCACAGCCAAATGGCTGAATGGATTTTGGGGAAATTTCACACACACCTACATATTTCCATCAAAAGTGCAATAGGCTACTTTAAATGTGGGTCACTCACCCCAAATCGCCACTGTCACCCTCCAAACACTGCTCCGGGCTCGGCTGTAGAAGCTGGCATTCTGCCAGCGCTAGTCTGTCCACGCTCCTCCTATTGATGCATGGCAGGCTGTGGGTGGGCTCTGAAGCCAGGGCTGCGGCACCATAGGTTGGGGGCTCAATGTGGGTGTGCCAATTCACCAGGGACACAGTGAGGAAGATGGCGGCCGCCCACAGGGTCCCGGAGCCACAGCTATACCACGCTGCCTACACATATCGCGGAGGAGGCTGCTACACCCCACACTACACATACAGGTCAGTGCAGCGGGGGGAGGGGGTGTCCCCAGGTCCCCAGCTTCAGTTTCCCCCCTACATTGGCCCCCGTGTAGTAGCTCTCTCCTCCGCTCCACACACTTCTCATGCTGCTGTCTGGTGTCCTGTATGAAGCACAGCGAGCTCCGGCGTCAGGTTGCTCTCACGCCGGGCCTGTTCTGCTACATAAACGCCACAGGGAGCAGCACGAGAAGTGTGTGCAGGCAGCCAGCAGAGGGAGCAGAGGAGAGAGACAAAGGTGAGAGCTACTACACGGGGGATGATGTAGGGGGTGGGGGCAGGGATGGGGGAACATGAGACTGGGAGGCAGAGATGGGGGGGCAAGACACTAGGGGCACATGAAATGAACTGGGGGCAGAGAAGAGGGGACATGAAGCTGGGGGCAGAGATGGGGGTGAAGAAACTGGGAGCAGAGATGGGGGGACAAGATACTGGGGGCAGAGATGGGGGGACATGAATCTGGGGGCAGAGATGGGGGTGAAGAAACTGGGAGCAGAGATGGGGGGACAAGATACTGGGGGCAGAGATGGGGGGACATGAATCTGGGGGCAGAGATGGGGGGACATGAATCTGGGGGCAGAGATGGAGAGGACATGAATCTGGGGGCAGAAATGGGGGGACATGAATCTGGGGGCAGAGATGGAGGGGGGACATGAATCTGGGGGCAGAGATGGGGGGACAACATACTGGGGGCAGAGATGAGGGGGACAAGATACTGGGGGCAGAGATGGGGGGGCAAGATACTGGGGGTAGGCCCGCTCTGGCCACAAGTAGAGGGGTGTTGGGGCCCACGGCCCGCGCTGTAGGTGGTTTGCGCAGGCATCAGGGGGCCGCCGACGAAGTTGCGGGTTATAGCTAGTATTAATATATTAGGGGTATTCTTTCACGGATTGTATAATGGAGATATTATATTTGGGGATATTTTTTACCAGTTTCCCCCAGGAACTGATCGGACATGTTCAGACAATGGGTGAAGTGTTATTGACATCGGCTCCTTTCACAACCTGTCATAAACCTATTTGTACCTTTGTCCAGTGTTATCTGCGGATTTACATACTATTGACTCACTGCCGTATGTAAAAGACAACAACATAAACCCAACACGAAAAATACGATGAGTAAATCGTAAGTTTCCCATCACTGCGTCATTTATCGTTCATCATTTTTCTGGCCGTTTGTCAGTTTTTACTGATCAGTGAAAAAAATGAATGAACTTGATTGATCTTCATTGGAAACCGCAGCATGTCAATTATACTACAGAAATGCTGATGGTTTCCCTATAGGTATAATGGGAGCAGAAAGTCCGAAGAGGAAACAGTTTTTCCTGCATTGCTTTTTTGCTGCTACATAAGGCCTTAGCCTTAAAGGGCTCTATCAGCACCGCTAATGGTATTTTAAAAGCCCCCCTGTTCTAAACTAAGACCGTAAAAATATATATGCAAATTATACTTACCGTGCACAGTGGGCGGTTCGTGCACTGGTGGACGTCATCTTCGGTCCCACCTTCCTCTGGTGTCTTCTTCCAGCGACGTCCTCCTGGGCTCACTCTTTCACGCCTTCTTCTTATTTTCTTCCGGTGGGTTGTGTTTAAATCCCGCGCATGCGCAGTATCGCTCCCTCCGGAGTGCTACTGCGCACGCTCTGGCGTTATTTTTGTCGTAGTTCTAAGGGGAACTGAGCATATTCAGTATGTTTAGTTCCCCTTAGAACTTCGTGAGCTTACTGCGCATGCGAAGTATGGTCGCGAACGTCCATTGACAAAAATGGCGCCGGAGCCTGCGCAGTAGCCACTGCGCTACTGCGCATGCACAGGATTTAAACACAACCTGCCGGAAGAAAAGAAGGAAAAGGCGCGGAAGAGCGAGCCCAGGAGGACGTTGTTGGAAGAAGACACCAGAGGAAGGCGGGACTGAAGATGACAACCGTGCATGGTAAGTATGTTTGAAACGGGGGGGGGGGCTTTTAAAATACCATTAGCGGTGCCTATATGGGGCTCATACGATTTTGCTGATAGAGCCCCTTTAAAGGTATATGGCGTGACCTGTAGATTTGGTGACCTCGGTAGATTTGCCATCCCCGTCAGTGATAATTGTACACTTTTATTATTGACTTCTCAGGTTTCAGGATAAGAAATTTCCCTGTACTTTTTACCTTAAATAATAAACCACCAAACAGTAATGTAACAATGGGAAACCCCAAAAAAGACAGAACTGGTCACTGAAGAAAATACAAGGACTGAAGGGTGGAATAGGAAACAGGAGACATGAAGTTTCAGAATTCAATAAAATCGAAATTCTGAAATCTGATTATTTTAATTATTATTCCTGTTATTACCCAAAATGCCATGGTTTGCTTTGCGTAACGTGAATGTCCGCCGCTGAACACCATTTCGTTTTCTTTTTATCTAAAATATCGGTCAGTGCTTTTTAGTGGTCAATGACAGATCCAAATCTGAACAGATTCCAAATCTGTTCAGCCATTCCAAAGCTATAAGCCCTGTTAGTGTTGATGCAGATTTGCGTCTACTAGTCAAGTGGGCAATAACACTGCGTGATATACAGAAACCACAGCGTTACCCCCCACTTGGCTAATATATCCTAATTAGATATGAGCGAGTTGTATTTGATCGAGTAGGTATTCGATCGAATACTACGGTATTCGAAATACTCGTACTCGATCGAGTACCACCCGCTATTCGAATGGAAAAGTTTAATGCAGAACCAGCATTGATAGGCTGAATGCTATACAGTCGGCCAATCAACGCTGGTTCTTCTCCTACCTTTAGAAGTCTTCTCCGTGCAGCTTCCCCGCGGCGTCTTCCGGCTCTTCATTCACTCTGCCAGGCATCGGACCTGGGCAGAGCCGACTGCGCATGCCTTCTTGTAGTGCTGGTAGTGCGGACCCGATGCCTGTCAGAGTGAATTCAGAGCCGGAGGATGCCGCGGGGACACTGCACGGAGAAGACTTCTCAGAGGATCCAGCCCGACCCTCACTTGTGGACTTGGTAAGTATAATTTGATCGAACGTTGCCTACCCCTGAAATGAGCATTTCCCCCCCCCATAGACTATAATAGGGTTCGATATTCGATTTGAGTAGTCGAATATTGAGGGGCTACTCGAAACGAATATCGAATCTCAAACATTTCACTGTTTGCTTATCTCTAATCCTAATCTGCATCAACATTTCCAGGGCTTATATCTTTGGAATAGCTGAACAGATTTAGATAAAGAAAACACCAAAACACCAAAGTGACAGCGCCGATCAGATGATGGATTTTATTGATCATTATAAAGTACTGACCATACTCACCTGTCCCCGGTGCTCCGGTGTTTCCCACAGAGGTCCGATCTTGCTGCTCCGGGTTCTTGTTTTGGCAGAAGTCCCTGTAACCGGGGACAGATCAGTATTGGGGGGTTTTCTGCATTTACCAACCTCCTTGCAAACAGTTATCCTGGAAATCCCTTTTAAAACTAACATGATAACATTAACCGTTTAAGAACTCCTAATATTTTTGTAGAGTTGGACGGCCCTTTAATCGCTGGCGGAGCGAGGCCTATTGGTGCCCTTCACTATTTACTTCTATAGTTTGGCACGATGAACACTTACAAGGGTTATCCACTTATGTCAGTCTGTATATCAAGTTGTAAAGTGAAGTTAGTCGACACGTCTTCAGGTATAGTCTAACAGTAAGGACGTCTTCTACTAAATATACGACCTAGGATCTGAAGACTTATCTAATGTGCTGTACTGCCCTCCTGTGGAAGAAATGTGTACCTGTGTGATATTAGATTTAAAGTGATACTCCAATGTTAGATATTAGTCTACTTCATATTTTGTGAATGTGAAATAGGTTCCGGCCCGCCGCTCGGCCGAAAACCGGAAGTCCCCCGTCCGCTTCCGGAGGAGACTGGCAACCCCCGCACCATGCAGCAGGAGCTAAGGCCCTGCCTCTAATAGCTGGTAGATGGATCTCATCATTAGGGTAACTCCATCCAAATCCTATGAAGTAATGCTTACTAATATCAAGAATTATTGGGGAATAGGAGGAGACCAGCAGTTGTTGTTCTTCCATAGCAGGAGTCAGTCTTCTCCTTCCCAGCCAGGTCTGTTAGCTCTCTGTGTAAACACTCAGCTAACCCTCAGTGGATTGTGTACATGCATTTACCTATTATCTGATCTGCTCCAGTGCTGACAAACTCACATGGGCAAACACCTGTAATCCAAATTGTCAGTTTGCCAATTTTAAACAAATCTAATTTGTTGCAAACAACGAGAGCTATGAAGGTAGCCAAAAGTCACACAGTTCTCCTCAAGCGGAGCTGAGGCGGATAATCGGCGCCAACAACACGCTCATTATATGGCGTCCCAGCGAGCTGCTGAGATGTTCAGAACAATCACGTGCACAGCACGAGGAATGAGTTCAGCAGCAAGACAGCTTGAGAGCTGCCAAAACGACGTAGCAGGCGGATTATTATCGCCAGCAACATGTTCATTATATGTCATCCCAGCGAGTTGCTGAGATGCCGGAACAATCACAGGCACGGTGTGAGGAACAAATTCAGCAGCAGGACAGCTTAAGAGCTGCCGAAATGCCGAAGCAGGCAAACCATCGACGTCAGCAATTTGCTGAATATAGGCGGATCATCGACGCCAACAACCTGGAAGTCGCGGGCAGAGGCTAGTTGTATACGTATAATATATATATATACCCTGGTCAGATTGGACCCCCAATGATCATAAAATGATCATGACAACATGCCGTAATTTTGCATCAAACCACCTTATAAAGAAAGCCGTAGAATTTGTTGCATGTCTTACAAAACAGTGGAAAACTGCAATTGCAAAAACTTGGTCTCCTTGTAGTTTTACCTGTTTGCTGGATACAATGTTTACAACAGAGCAAAGTGTGACGAAACCGACGCGAGCCTGACATTCCTCTGCACAGAGTTCACCACATACACATAACTAGGATTATACTGTGATACAAGTTACCATAGAGATCTATGCAAGTAAACAGCTCAGAGAGCGAGAAGTGCAAGCAAAGCAAATGCTGACATCACAATAAGGAAGAATCTGGAGAAGAGATCTGAAACCCTAAATATACAGAGGATGTGAATCTACAGAATGCTAGAGATATTACGTATGATAGCGGACATCTGCATGAGGCACCGACAATATATCATCACCCTCAACGTTGTCCCCAGTGACTGTGGCAAATGTACCTATGGATAATACACACAGTGATGTCACAGTACGGAGATAATACACACAGTGATGTCACAGTACAGGGATAATACACACAGTGATGTCACAGTACAGAGATAATACACACAGTGATGTCACAGTACAGAGATAATACACACAGTGATGTCACAGTACAGGGATAATACACACAGTGATGTCACAGTACGGAGATAATACACACAGTGATGTCACAGTACAGGGATAATACACACAGTGATGTCACAGTACAGGGATAATACACACAGTGATGTCACAGTACAGGATAATACACACAGTGATGTCACAGTACAGGGATAATACACACAGTGATGTCACAGTACAGGGATAATACACACAGTGATGTCACAGTACAGGATAATACACACAGTGATGTCACAGTACAGAGATAATACACAGTGATGTCACAGTACAGAGATAATACACACAGTGATGTCACAGTACAGAGATAATACACACAGTGATGTCACAGTACAGGATAATACACACAGTGATGTCACAGTACAGGATAATACACACAGTGATGTCACAGTACAGGATAATACACACAGTGATGTCACAGTACAGGATAATACACAGTGATGTCACAGTACAGGATAATACACAGTGATGTCACAGTACAGGATAATACACACAGTGATGTCACAGTACGGAGATAATACACACAGTGATGTCACAGTACAGGGATAATACACACAGTGATGTCACAGTACAGGGATAATACACACAGTGATGTCACAGTACAGGATAATACACACAGTGATGTCACAGTACAGGGATAATACACACAGTGATGTCACAGTACAGGATAATACACACAGTGATGTCACAGTACAGAGATAATACACACAGTGATGTCACAGTACAGAGATAATACACACAGTGATGTCACAGTACAGGGATAATACACACAGTGATGTCACAGTACAGGATAATACACACAGTGATGTCACAGTACAGGATAATACACACAGTGATGTCACTGTACAGGATAATACACACAGTGATGTCACAGTACAGGATAATACACACAGTGATGTCACAGTACAGGGATAATACACACAGTGATGTCACAGTACAGGATAATACACAGTGATGTCACAGTACAGGATAATACACACAGTGATGTCACAGTACAGGATAATACACACAGTGATGTCACAGTACAGGATAATACACACAGTGATGTCACAGTACAGGATAATACACACAGTGATGTCACAGTACAGGATAATACACACAGTGATGTCACTGTACAGGATAATACACACAGTGATGTCACAGTACAGGATAATACACACAGTGATGTCACAGTACAGGATAATACACACAGTGATGTCACAGTACAGGATAATACACACAGTGATGTCACAGTACAGAGATAATACACACAGTGATGTCACAGTACAGGATAATACACACAGTGATGTCACAGTACAGGATAATACACACAGTGATGTCACAGTACAGAGATAATACACACAGTGATGTCACAGTACAGAGATAATACACACAGTGATGTCACAGTACAGAGATAATACACACAGTGATGTCACAATACAGGGATAATACACACACTGATGTCACAGTACAGAGATAATACACACAGTGATGTCACAGTACAGAGATAATACACACAGTGATGTCACAGTACAGAGATAATACACACAGTGATGTCACAGTACAGAGATAATACACACAGTGATGTCACAGTACAGGGATAATACACACAGTGATGTCACAGTACAGAGATAATACACACAGTGATGTCACTGTACAGGATAATACACACAGTGATGTCACAGTACAGGGATAATACACACAGTGATGTCACAGTACAGGATAATACACACAGTGATGTCACAGTACAGGGATAATACACACAGTGATGTCACAGTACAGGATAATACACACAGTGATGCCACAGTACAGGATAATACACACAGTGATGCCACAGTACAGGATAATACACACAGTGATGTCACAGTACAGGGATAATACACACAGTGATGTCACAGTACAGGGATAATACACACAGTGATGTCACAGTACAGAGATAATACACACAGTGATGTCACAGTACAGGATAATACACACAGTGATGTCACAGTACAGGATAATACACACAGTGATGTCACAGTACAGGGATAATACACACAGTGATGTCACAGTACAGGGATAATACACACAGTGATGTCACAGTACAGGATAATACACACAGTGATGTCACAGTACAGGATAATACACACAGTGATGTCACAGTACAGAGATAATACACACAGTGATGTCACAGTACAGAGATAATACACACAGTGATGTCACAGTACAGGATAATACACACAGTGATGTCACAGTACAGAGATAATACACACAGTGATGTCACAGTACAGAGATAATACACACAGTGATGTCACAGTACAGAGATAATACACACAGTGATGTCACAGTACAGAGATAATACACACAGTGATGTCACAGTACAGGATAATACACACAGTGATGTCACAGTACAGAGATAATACACACAGTGATGTCACAGTACAGAGATAATACACACAGTGATGTCACAGTACAGGATAATACACACAGTGATGTCACAGTACAGGATAATACACACAGTGATGTCACAGTATAGGATAATACACACAGTGATGTCACAGTACAGGATAATACACACAGTGATGTCACAGTACAGGATAATACACACAGTGATGTCACAGTACAGAGATAATACACACGGTGATGTCACAGTACAGAGATAATACACACGGTGATGTCACAGTACAGAGATAATACACACGGTGATGTCACAGTACAGGATAATACACACGGTGATGTCACAGTACAGGATAATACACACAGTGATGTCACAGTACAGGATAATACACACAGTGATGTCATAGTACAGGATAATACACACAGTGATGTCACAGTACAGAGATAATACACACGGTGATGTCACAGTACAGGATAATACACACGGTGATGTCACAGTACAGGGATAATACACACGGTGATGTCACAGTACAGGATAATACACACAGTGATGTCACAGTACAGAGATAATACACACAGTGATGTCATAGTACAGGATAATACACACAGTGATGTCACAGTACAGGATAATACACACAGTGATGTCACAGTACAGAGATAATACACACAGTGATGTCACAGTACAGGATAATACACACAGTGATGTCACAGTACAGAGATAATACACACAGTGATGTCACAGTACAGGGATAATACACACAGTGATGTCACAGTACAGGATAATACACACAGTGATGTCACAGTACAGGGATAATACACACAGTGATGTCACAGTACAGGGATAATACACACAGTGATGTTACAGTACAGGATAATACACACAGTGATGTCACAGTACAGAGATAATATACACAATAATCATATAAACACACCATAATAATATAGAACATGAATGATACAATGTATTCACTACATATGACAAAAACACATTCAATCATTTCACAGGCAGGTACAAAGATCACATAATGGAACAATACAAATGTGCACAAGGTAATGGAGCAGAAAAGGAGTAATCCATGCAGCAGGAATAACCAGACCTAAAATGTGGGTGCACTTAATTTTCCATCTTCCATAGTCATCATTAACTGCACCCCATGAGTAGAGATGGGCCCCTAACCATTACCCCCATAGTGGCCTCTATGTCTGCTACACTCATGATATCCTATACGGAGGTAAGACATGTTGGTCACTAGCGGGAGCTTCCCCTATACAGTGACACTGAGGCAGTTACAGGCAGACAGAACTTTACATTACATTCTGGAGCTTTTGGGGTAATTTATAGAATTTTCATACATAGGAGAGTAGCAGATTGTAAAATACACAAAAGGGGTTACTACTAGCACACAATTCACACAATTTCGGGGTCGTAAGCAGAAAATAACACATGACCCTAAGACCAGACGACCAGTAACTGTGGGGTCACATAGGTCTGTAAAGGAGCTGCGTACGCAATGCACTAGGATGTGCTCAATGACTTAGGTAGGGGGCAAATACTTTCTGTGCGGTAGTTTGGGATTATATAATGTCACCTTGTTTTCTAAGCTCCAGTGGCTTTTATAGACTACTAGCTGGTACCCGCGACTTCGTCTGCGGTGATTGTAGCAGTGGGTATATACAGGCGGGGGTAAGGTTTTCGTACTGTGTATAAGGTATGGGATATGAAATGTAAGTTTGTATCTTGTTTTTGCTGTAATTCTGAGAATACGAGAGACTTTTGTGTTGAAGTTACTTTGTATTTGCGCTGCTATATATACGGTGTTGTGAGAAACTTTACATAGTGACTTTGGGACAGAAGTATTTGACGTTAACCCTTTCCCGCCAATGGCATTTTTTGATTTTCGTTTTTGACTCCCCTCCTTCTAAACCCCATAACTTTTTTATTTCTCCGCTCCCAGAGCCATATGAGGTCTTAATTTTTCCTGGGACAAATTTTTCTTCATGATGCCACCATTATTTATTCTATATAATGTACTGGGAAGCAGGGAAAAAATTCAAAATGGGGTGGATTTGA
Source organism: Leptodactylus fuscus (assembly GCF_031893055.1). Taxonomy (NCBI): domain Eukaryota; kingdom Metazoa; phylum Chordata; class Amphibia; order Anura; family Leptodactylidae; genus Leptodactylus; species Leptodactylus fuscus. Next base: position 14,915,257 of record NC_134267.1, on the reverse strand, counting down.
AGAAAAAATGCATTTCTGCGACTTTCTTACGGGCTTTGGTTTTACGGCGTTCACTGTGCAACCAAAATGACATGTCCCCTGTATTCTGTGTTTCGTTATGATTCCGGGGATACCAAATTTATATGGTTTTATTTACATTTTGACCCCTTAAAAAAAATCCAAAACTGTGTTAAAAAATTATTTTTTGAAAACTCGCCATATTCCGACAGCCGTAACTTTTTTATACTTGCGTATACGGGGATGTATAGGGCGTCTTTTTTGCGGAAACGGGTGTACTTTGTAGTTCTACCATTTTTGGGAAATGTTATTGCTTTGATCACTTTTTATTCAAATTTTTAGCAGAATCAAAACAGTGAAAAAATGGCAGTTTGGCACTTTTGACCATTTTTCCCACTACGGCGTTTAGCGAACAGGAAAAATATTTGTATAACTTTGTAGAGCGGGCGATTTAGGACGCGTGGATACCTAACATGTATGTGTTTCACAGTTTTTAACTACTTTTATATGTGTTCTAGGGAAAGGGGGGTGATTTGAATTTTTAATCCTTTTTATTTATTTTTTTTATATTTTTTTAAACTTTTTTTAAACTTTTTTTTTTGCATTTATTAGACCGCCTAGGGGTATTGACATGGGTGGGCGGTGTCGCGGATTGTCAGAGTGGTGGGGGCAAACATGGCTGCTCCGGAGCGTTAAAGAGCGCCTCCGAGAGAATCGTTAAGGTGAGGGGCAAAGTGGTAAAGTATATGTATATGAGATTGTGTGGGGTTAGGGGAGAGGCTGGAGAGGGCAATATGAATTTTGTGGCTTGCTATGGTCCAAAGTGTGTGAGATTGCAGAGATGGTGGTGTGAGTTTGGGTTTTGTGGGGGTCCTGGCACAAACGTAGGTGCGCTATTGTGACGAAAAGTAGCCTATTGTTTAATCGAGTGTAATAACTATGTTTGTGGAAAATTTCAGCCAAATCGGTGGAGCGGTTTTTGCGTGATTGACCGCCAAACATCCGAACATCCAAAGGGTCCTGGGAAAAACGTATGTGCGCTATTGTGACGAAAAGTAGCCTATTGCGCAATCGAGTGTAGGGACTATGTTTGTGGAAAATTTCAGCCAAATCGGGGTCCAAAGTGTGTGAGATTGCAGAGATAGTGGTGTGAGTTTGGGTTTTGTGAGGGTCCTGGGAAAAACGTATGTGCGCTATTGTGACAAAAAGTAGCCTATTATTTAATCGGGTGTATTAACTATGTTTGTGGAAAATTTCAGCCAAATTGGTGGAGCGGTTTTTCCGTGATTGAGGAACAAACATCCGAACATGCAAACATCCAAACACACAAACCCACAAACCCACAAACTCACAAACTTTCACATTTATAATATTAATAGGATCTGAGACTCCGTCTTATTGTCTTATTCTTAGTCCTTACATCTTGTCACCTACAATCCTCATCAGACCTTTGTTACAGAATATCCAGGGCCAAAGGAGCAAGAGAGTGTGACAAGATGATATTAATCACACGAGGAAGTCGAGAAGGAAAAACAAAGAGTAACTCTGGGAAAAACCCGCTAAACTTTTCAAGAAATACAAGATATTAGAAGCCGAACTTCCTTAACCCCCTAATGGCCGACTAATGTGAACCGAAAGGGCCAAAGGAATTATACTGTATATTCCATTTATAGAGCTAGTTGGGGTCATGGGGATTTTTTTGTAATTTTTTTAAAATACATTCTGGAATACGTATAATAACTTCATAGAAATTTTTAATACTACTGGAATGCATGAAAATTTTAATTCATTGATTTTTTTTTTTTTTACTTTTTTTCCTAATAAAGTGAATTTTTGGCAGTCGCCATTTATGACTAAATACATTTATTTTATGTGACCTTACAAGGTGGTTTATGACCCCTGTCATACATGATATTAAAGGGGATGTTCGTATATGGACACTTATCCACAGGACAAGGGACATGTCCGATCGCTGGGTCTCCCCAATGCTCCGTTCACTTCTATAAGGCCAGGACTGTTAGCGTAGAAATAAGAGAGCAGATCATCTTGTATGCGCCATGTATAGGAACAGAGCTGTAGGGGAATATGACAAACCCTCCTGGACATCAGATTTAATAAAGCAGTTATATGTCATTAACCTGCCTTAATATGGATGAATGACGGTAACAATGTAATCCTACTAATGATGTGAGTTTGGATGTTTGTTCCTCAATCACGCAAAAGCGGCTGAACGGATTTGCATGAAATTTGCCACATACATAGATAGGAACCCCGATTGAAACATAGGCTACTTTTTATCCCGGTAAATGACGTCACTACACGACTGCAGTGAAGGAATTTAGGTTCACACTACACTAAAGGACCTGTGTTGATGTCATCACAGGTCCTTGAGCCATTCTCAGATAGGATCATGCTAGGCAGTGGGCGGAGCTACGTGCTATTTTGTGGGTGGAGTTATATAGGATGAAGCTGGACAGTGTGAAAGCTGAAGAAAATGGAGTCTCATAGAAGATCAGGAGACTACAGAACATGCAGGCTGTGTGAGGGCCATAGGACTGTATCGGGTGTAGAGTATTACAGGGAATGTGTTGTTCTGCCTCTGATGGGGGAGGGGGAGAACTTTGGCACATTTCAGCAACATCCGTTCAGCCCTTTGTAACACAAAAGCTGCTCAGACAGTCACATAACAAAACCCCTGTAATCACAATTGCCCGATGTAGCAGAGTTTAGGCAGTGCTGTAGCACACCTCTGTAGGCTCTCCATATGCAAACATGTAGATACAGCTGGGTATCCTACACATATGCAGCGATGTAGCAGAGCCGAGACACGGGAGCAGGCTGATCGAACTGTGGCAAATTTCTGCAACATCCGTTCAGCCGTTTCCAACACAGAAGCTGCTCAGACACTGACATAAGAACACCCCTATAATCCAAATGGCCACATGTAGCAGAGCTTAGGCAGCGCTGTAGCACAGCTGAGTACGCTCTCCATATGCAGAGATGTACATACAACTGAGTAGGCTGCGCATATGCAGCAATGTAGCAGAACCGAGACGTGGGAGCAGGCGGATCATCCACAACAGCAATTGGTTAAATATAAGCGGCTCAGCGCCAACACCAACCCGCAGACGAAGTTGCGGGCAGATGTTATAATCTCAATAAAGTAAATATTCTTGTGCGATGTCTTGTATTGTTCTGTATACAGTGTTTCAGAATATAAATGGTGCAAGCTCGCCCTCTAGATGGATTATAGGGTATAACACTCACTATGCCTTACAATCGTTACCCTTATCAGCAGTATAGGGGCGCTCTCTGGCTAACACAGTCTATGGGGACACACTTGTAATGATTATGGGAATGCCATAGCTGTCATTATTGGCTTTCAATGTTTCCAAATGAAAAATAATGCACTAGGGGAGAAGGAATCCTCTAGCGCAGTATTGTATTGGCTGTTGTATTTTAGCCAAGACTTCAGAAGAAAAAGATCATAATATCAGTCTCAAAATGACTGCACACTGTATATCTAGAGGTATAACCAATAAGATACTAGGCTGTATATCTAGAGGTATAACCAGTAGGATTCTCGGCTTTATATCTAGAAGTATAACCAGTAGGATGCCAGACTGTATATCTAGAAGTATAACCAGTAGGATACTAGGTTGTATATCTAGAGGTATAACCAGTAGGATACTAGGCTGTATATCTAGAGGCATAATCTGTAGAATACCAGACTGTGTATATCTAGAGGTATAACCAGTAGTATACTAGACTGCATACATAGAGGTATAACCAGTAGGATGCTCGGCTGTATATCTAGAGCTAGAACCAGTAGGATGCTCGGCTGTATATCTAGAGGTATAACCTGTAGGATACCAGACTGTATATCTAGAGGTATAACCAGTAGGATACTAGGCTGTATATCTAGAGCTAGAACCAGTAGGATGCTCAGCTGTATACCTAGAGGTATAACCAGTAGGATACCAGACTGTATATCTAGAAGTATAACCATTTGTGATCACCATATCATCAAAATGACTTTTTTTTAACAAGTCGCTGCACATTAGCAGGTTCTCTAAAACACAGCGGTCAGATATATATATAGAAACTATGGTGAGAGAGTCATTGCCTGATGTAATTTGTGGCTTTCTGATTCTTACACAAGACATTGCACACTCAGCTATGCAGCGATACAGTGTAACAGTGACATCTATGTCATATACACTAGCACTATTACACACATGGCGATGGGCCAAACCCGACCAAAGGTTTCCATGAGGTTCTGTGATGTCAGTGCACATAAGCTCGATACATAGGAGATACATAAATTACAGATTCACATTGTGTAGAATTAGTTGTCAGGGGAAACAACATCGTATTGTAAGGAGCAAAGTTACATATTGTCCATTGTCCCAGTGTAAATGCAGGATTCATAAAACAGCAGCAGGGAACAGCTCAGCCCCCTGACCATCTGCTACAGTGACATCAATGCCCCCTTACCTGACAAACCCAGAAGTTTGTTATATCATCTGACACAATGAACAAACACAAAGTAACGTTCTAAATAGACCAGGACCCAATCTTCACCTTTAATCCCATATGCTGATTCTTAATATATCTGTCTAGTAGTCAGAGCTCTGTATTTATGATACATTGCTCCAAATCTCCAAATTAGATATAGCTAAATAAGATTCTGTTTTCAGTCGCCACTAGGGGGAGCTTACTGTATACTGTGTATACATTGCTGATAGCCCCTAGACTATATACATCCCTGAGTTTGGGAATTAAAGGGTTGGTTCAGGAATTGGACAAATTCTAGAGGCTGGCGAAGGTGTAACATTATAAAAGAAATCGTAATCACTTATTCTTGGCGCTCCATTGTTTGTTGCACACGTCGCGCCAAATGCAACTGGAATGGTTTGGCCTCAGCGGTCTTGTTCAGCACAGAACTTCCTGAAGCAAAGGCATGGCAGATAAAAGATAGCAATGTCAGACACTGGAGCACCCGGGACAGGTGAGTATGATTTCTTTTATTATGTTACACCTTCTCCGATCTCTTCTGGGATTTATCCAATTCCTGGACACCCCCTTTAAGTCTCTCAGGACATGCCAGGAATGGGGAGACAGCCAGACTCCCCAAAGGTATACACCTATAGAAGCCACACCAGGCGTAATAAACCTGCCCCAGTATAGACCCAAACTGGTCTCCACTAACAAGTGTATGAAGTGAATGTATAGGTGTATACCGCCATCTAGTGGTAGTCATGGCTTAATACAACACATTAGCAGGTTTTTTTGCTGCTGTGCATTACCGCACCCGCCATATGTTGCACTAGAATATTTTGCTGCAGTACAATGATACGCTTTTTCCATAGAAGCAGAAACCACATGTGAATATATCCTTAGTGCCCGGTCACCTCTCCTGATAAATTTGCAGAAAATGCTTGTGTCCTCAATAAAATAAAAATTCTGGAACAATTTTTCTTAGATTTCTGTGTTGCGCGGCTCCTTGTTATTCCTCCTGGGGTTATAGGACGACATTGACAACTGGGTGTTACCATTCCCTTTGTCAGTAGGGGGCGGTTCTGTACAGTGCGTCACTGTATATGGTCACACCCAGGAGAAGGGCAACAACCGATGGCTGGTCATTCTGATAATGTCCTTATAGAAAAAAACGGATGCCTATCATAATGGAGATTAATGGACACTGGCTGATGTTATTGGGTCACTTTTATATGGTTGATTTTTTGCATTTTTTTTGTTTCTGCTTTCTCATCATGTGCAAAAAGAAAAGTATAAGACCTTCCTGGATATTTCCCGTTCCTTTTGTAGACATTCTTGGCTTTGGCTCCAAAAAATGCACCAAAATCTGCAACAAAAAAAGCTGCGTTTCTGCAAAGTGAGGCCTTAATGTGTCCAGGCTGTTAGGAACTGCAGCACAGCCTCATTCACTTCAATAGGAGTGAGCTATAACCAGGCCACGTGACTGATGTGATCAGCTGATATGTGAGGGGCCCGGTGTCATGCGGCTGATATGTGAGGGGACCCGGTGTCATACCGCTGATATGTGAGGGGCCGGTGTCATACCGCCGATATGTGAGGGGGCCCGGTGTCATACCGCTGATATGAGGGGGCCCGGTGTCATACCGCTGATATGTGAGGGGGCCCGGTGTCATACCGCTGATATGAGGGGGCCCGGTGTCATACCGCTGATATGAGGGGGCCCGGTGTCATACCGCTGATATGTGAGGGGGCCCGGTGTCATACCGCTGATATGAGGGGGCCCGGTGTCATACCGCTGATATGTGAGGGGCCCGGTGTCATACCGCTGATATGTGAGGGGGCCCGGTGTCATACCGCTGATATGTGAGGGGGCCCGCTGTCACACTGCTGATATGTGAGGGTGCTAGTATCATGCTGCTCATATGTGAGGGGGCCCGGTGACACACGGCTGATATGTGAGGGGGCCGGGTGTCATACGGCTGATATGTGAGGATGCCGGTGTCACACCACTGATATGTGAGGGGGCCGGGTGTCATACGGCTGATATGTGAGGAGACCCGGTGTGATACGGCTGATATGTGAGGGGGCCCGGTGTCACACCGCTGATATGTGAGGGGGGCCCAGTGCACCTTATAACCAATTCCTCCGGGTACAGCACACCATCTTCCTGGCTCCGCCACAACACGTGACCATGTGTATTATATGGAAGAATGGAAAGTTGGATGGAGAAGGCGGAGGATGCCTTGTGTAATGTGTGATGTCTCTTGGTCCATGGCAATCACATAGTGGGGCAGGGAAGGAATGAAGCGAATGAATCAAAGAACGTCACTCGTCATGTAGAAATGGTGGCCATTGAAGAGGTATTGGGCGTGCCATCTTGTATGTGACGGTGGGGCCCTGCATCACGTGTGCCGCCACCCTGTGACTACTGCGGATCCCATTGGCAGTGGATGGCTGCTGTAATGAGCGCTTTGGTGGAGGTGGCGCTGTATTTCATGTCGCTGACAACCTTGTACCAAACACCACAGAGCAGGAGACCAAGGGAAAGAATCTGTGGCGATATTGGAGACCTTCTATAAAAAAAAAAAAATAAAGTCCATTTTTGCCTGGACAACCCCTTTAATGGCATACTCACATTGCATTTTTGGATCATATTTTATGGCGTTTTCAGCTATTAAACTATATCAGTTTTTGTAAATAAAAAAAAAACCCAGGACCCCCACAGATCAGCTGCACAAAGACACAGCAGTGCTTAGGTGAGAGCAATTTCCACTTTACAGGCTAGTGACATCATGTCTGTTCATCACGTTACCTAGTTAGAACTCCATCCCTTTCAAGTGACTGGGGCTGAGCTGCAATACCAAGGACAACCACTATCTAATGTATGGCACTGTTCTTGGTATTCAGTGAAGAGGCCGCAGCGCTCACCTGTGGTCATCAGTATTACAAGCCTAGAAAAACCTTTATAATTAAACCCCTTACAATCAAGCCTTCAGCGCCCCCTAGAGGTGGATGCAGGTAGTAATAACTTCACCGTTTTACTTGATGGCCTGGCTCTGGTTTTTCCTCTCTGTGTGCACAGAGGCCGGATTATAATGGATAATCAACCAGTTTTGTCAATCGTTGACACCATGTACATACCATATATGTAAGAGACACGCAAATTCTTTTTCAAAATCATCCAAATTTAGTTAACCCCTTCTATACATGCATCCCAAAAAACGACAAAGCCAATATAGAAGAATAGAAAAAGTTTTCAGTAAGATTGTAAGAACTTATGTGCTGAATCTGTTACGATAGACAGCAGTTACGGAAATATTCTCCCCTTACCCATTGAGGTATATGACTCGGGACGTGTGACAACATGGGGTCTCTTCTGAGGCCGCACCGTATGGAATATACTGATCACAAGGCGAGGATTGGAAGTGGACCGCTCATTTCATTTGACTATTCAGGATAAAGTGCCGCAGATTTACATTCTGCAGTTTTCCCCTCGTCAGGATCTATCTGTAGGTTGCAGTTCTCCCTGAGCTGGTGGGCGGAGTCTAGCTGCCATACACTGCACACAGTAAGTAGAGGAGAACATGATTTGGGGGCGGAATCGGCGGCAGAAAATTCCGCTGTGTTAACGGGCCTTCGGAGGATACACACTAGTATCCCTGTCCCATCTAAAGGGGAACATTCCTTCTTTCCCAGAAACATAAAATAGTTTATAGAGATATCAAGTCATCAGAATAATGTCTAACCCCTCTACAGTGTATTCCTCCCAAGTTACAAAGATCAGACTGATCGAAGAAGAGAATCAGGATTTCAAAATGTTCTCCTATTGAAATAAGAACTAGAAACAGCGCCACCTGTGTCCACAGGCTGTGTCCGGTATTGCAGTATTCAAGTAATTGTTGCCGAGCTGTAATACTGGACACATCCCATGGATAGGAGGCGCCGTTTGTGGTAAAGAAGGCCACGTGCTCTTCGGACAACAATGTCTTCAAGTTGTTTAAAATTCATCTTTGATCTTGAAGTGCGGTTGGTCCTCAGGGGTGAAGCCTGAGTTGGGGCTGCCGTCTTCGTTCAGGATACGTTGATCGGTGTACCCCACAATTGGGTATTTTTTCTTATACACGTTCTGGAATATGTCGTCCAGAGATTTCAGCTGTTCCTCGGTGAGGCCGGTCTGAAGGAAATAACCAGATAAAGTGCAATGAGAAGGTCGGCCAAATATGACAAAGTGTACATGAACGTCCCATATGTTACAGGTTACAGATATGGCCATGTTATGGGAACCATCCACTACTTCTCGTCCATATACTGCGCTGCTGAGGGGCAACACAGTGGCTCAGTGGTTAGCACTGCAGCCTTGCAGCACTGGAGTCCTGGGTTCAAATCCCTGTGATTTCCTCCCATTCTACAAAGACATACTGATAGGGGAAAAAAAATGTACATTGTCATCCCTATATGGGGCTCACAGTCTATATACTGTATACTGCGCTGCAGGTTTTTAACCTGATTCATTGCAACTTATGCTGCAGGATTTTACCATTGCAATGCAGACAGATGCCTGCAGCGATTCCAGAAGGAGCACCAGCACATATAACACCCAGGCAGGTTTTGTGACAGCAGAATTTAGACCGGCAAATTAACAGAGGAGAGGTCCTGTGGGTACCCATCCTTAAAGGCGTCCTTAAAGACTCAATACTGTTGGCCTCCCCACCAAGAACCCACACCGATGGCTCTGTATACTCTGCAGTGACCGGGTCACACTATTGGAGCATTCGCATACAGTGGCCGCCAACCGTACCGTGTCAGAAGTGAGATCCTCTGGTTCCAGGGACATCTTGGCAACAGCTCGTGTCGAATCCTTTCCAGCGAGTGCATTGTATGGGGCTCCCCTCCCGTAAAACTCTGCAAAATACACCAGGAAACCAGCACAATGACAATTACAATGACAAATCCAATCAGATTCCCCAAACGACCTCTGGATTTATTATTAGGGCTTATTCAGATGGTCGTTGTCCATGTCCCTGCGCTGTCTGTATGAAGAATGGACAGCACATGGAGGGAAGGCTGACATTAGTCAGTGGCCATAGTCACAGGTCCCATTTTCCATGCATTTGTCCGATTCTTGGACTTGACTCAACCACATAATGGTCATTTGTATAAGTCCTTAAAGGGGCTGTGCCATTATGGACACTTATTCCCTATCCTCAGGTCAGGGGATTGTGTGATGGACACTCAAGTCACTTCTATGAGGCTGCCAGGACTATAATCCTTGGCAGTGCCCACAGCCTTATAGAAGTGAGGCTTTCGGTCTCCCGTCCTCCTGATCACTGATTTATCCAGCGATCGAAACACTTATCTCCCGTCCTGTAGATAGGAAATAATGGTCCGTAACAACCCCTTTAAGAAGACACACACAGATTTGCAAACTTGAACAGTCATGCCCTGCACCATCGAAATAGTGATCATGACCCGACCTCATTTTTGTTTGTTTTTTTTGCTATAAAGGGTTGTATGAGATTGAAGAAACATGGCGGCCTCCTTTTAGAAACAGCTCGACCCTTGTCTATATCTGGTACTGCAGTTCAGCCTTATTTATTATAATGGGACTGAGCTGCAATACCAAATACAACCCATAGACAAGGGTGGTGCTGTTTTTGGAAGGAAGTAGTCATGCTTTGGCTTCCCTTCAATGCAAGAATGCAAAAAGATTTTCTCAAAGAAGAAACAAAATTACCTTTTCCAGCTGAAACATCAAAGACGGCGCCCTTCACTGCCATATATATGGGCTGATCCTCCTATGGAGAAGAAGGGAAATAGGTGTTAGTTCTAATGATCTATTCAGGCTTAGTTCACGCGGGGAGCGGGTGGGCGGATTTTGGCAAAGAGAGTGACGCGGGGAGCCGCGTCACTCTTGGGTCAAAACCCGCCTGCCACAACTGTCGCGGCTTTCTCTCCGGAGTAGGCTCAAATATCTATTACAAAATGTATTAATGGCACAAATACTGCAAGAAAAATCACAAGATGTCCGAAAGTTTATACATGAATGGAACCAGTTGACAATACCGGATAGAATAGGGGTGACAGGGGTGGCGCTGTTTAGGAAGTTCTTCCAGATCCAGTGTAACTACTTTAATGAGTGGGGACACAATATTGCGATATGTCTCCAAATGGAGGAGATCTGGCCGGGTCACCCACAGGCCTTGGCGAGTGTTGCTGTGCAGAGTAAAACCAAGGGGTTACGAGTGACGTTATTCATTATTGCAATGGGTGCTAATCTGTGGTATACGTGCCCCAGGGTATACGTGCTGCGGCTAAGAACCACTGGTCTGAATTATATGCAGCACTCCATGCAGGTCCCCCACGCCCGAGATGGTTGCTCTTGAGCGGCTTAAGGCGCCATGCTTACTATCATCAGGAGTCTTTCACATCCTCTGACATAGGCAGTATTATATACCACTAGAAAGCTGACAGAGACCGAATTCAGCGCACTGCCAGCTTTGCCATATGTTCCCGGGTGCCGGAGACATAGGTGCCGTTAGTTACAGCACTGATATCCCTCCACTGTTAGAAAGGCGAGACTTACAGCTCAGTGTCATCATGGCCCCCAACACCTCCTAACGTGTAGGTCAGAGGAGTCTGATGAGGAGCAATTCGTGGAAACAACCAAGTATGCGCCCACTCTGTCAACTGGGAACAATGTCGTAGATACAGGTCTGCGAGTCAAGAGGTATACTACCCAAAAGTAGCTCAGGGGATAGCACTCTTCAGCCCTCTAACCAGACCACAGCACTTACATATCTGCCTGAGACATCTACAGGATGAGTTTTGCAGCAATCCAACATTTTTTTTTAATCTGGGTACGGTATTTTTTTGCTATTGAGTGTATTAATGTCCTAGAAATCCTCCAGTATCACATGGGGGAGCCCTGACAGCACATGACGTATATTCCTCTTTAGCTGAAACTAATGGCAGCTCCACATGTGACTGTCCCGGCAATACCAGTCAGTACAACACACAATGTCCACATCTCACTGGATCCAATAGTTTGTCACAAATATTTTATTGTCAGCGGGCCGTGTCAGGTATTATAGCGCGGCTGCTTATAGGGTTGTCTGGGAGTTTAGTGTAACTTTACCTGATCCAGTGGACTCTTGATGATGGTCCTGGAAATTTTGGTCTGATTCTGACCCTGATTAAGCAACGCACTCTATACAGTACAACGATAAAGCAATGCACTCTATATAGTACTACAATAAAGCAACGCACTCTATATAGTACTACAATAAAGCAACGCACTCTATATAGTACTACAATAAAGCAACGCACTCTATATAGTACTATGATAAAGCAATGCACTCTATACAGTACAACGATAAAGCAACGCACTCTATATAGTACTACAATAAAGCAACGCACTCTATATAGTACTACAATAAAGCAACGCACTCTATATAGTACTACGATAAAGCAACGCACTCTATATAGTACAACGATAAAGCAATGCACTCTATATAGTACAACGATAAAGCAATGCACTCTATATAGTACTACAATAAAGCAACGCACTCTATATAGTACTATGATAAAGCAATGCACTCTATACAGTACAACGATAAAGCAATGCGCTCTATATAGTACTATGTTAAGCAATACACTCTATATAGTACTATGATAAAGCAATGCACTCTATACAGTACAACGATAAAGCAACGCACTCTATACAGTACTGTGATGAAGCAATGCACTCTATATATAGTAGCAGCTCATTCATTCATGTCCTGCACTTATTAACCCTGTAAGAAGATCCGATCTGGGACACTCACCTGCTCCCCATTATACCTGGCCAGGTCCTCCCCCGTGAAGAGTCTGACAGGCTTGTGCCGTGTCACCCGCTGTAATTCAGGGTCCCCATCTGCAGAACAAAAAACAGCAGCCCCCAACCACAACACAGAGAGACACACAGCTCTGCTGCACAGCGACATATTGAGCACAACTTCCTCGATAGGGCGGGGAGAATGAGGCTGCACAAACTACAAGCCCTGCCTGCACATAACCCTTACACTGCTGGGCTGTAGTTTGAGTTAGGCTACGTTCACACTTTGCAGAAACGTAGATATTTTTTTTATGCAGATTTTGCTGCGGTTTTTTGAGCCACAGTCAGGAGCGGATTGAGCAGAAGGGAGAAGTAAAAGAACTTCTTATATATTTCCCATTCCTATTGCGCTACTCTTGGCTTTGGCCAAAGCTGCGTTTCCGCAACATGGGGCCTCAGCCTTAGACCGGGGTTCCATGGGTCGGAAATGCCGCGTTTTGCCTGCTGTGGGAAAAATCGTTGCGTTTTACAGTAATTGCAAAGTGGATGCGATTCATGTGACTCCCATGCCCACTTTACATTAAAAAACTGCAGTGTGAACATGCTGCAATTTCCAAAACCGCCACGGTTTTGGAAAATTCCATATATCAATTATATCTACAGAAACGCTGGCGGCTTTCCCGTAGATATAATGGTAACAGAAAGTCCACAGAGGAAAACTCTCCAAACTTTCTGTGCAAAGCGCTGCGGGAAGAACCGCAATGTGTTCCCGCTGTGGCTTTTTCCCCGCAGCACTTTAGCGCTATGGATCGTCCCGTGGGGCCTTAGTCTTTAATCACACATGCAGTTTTTTCCAAACAATTGGAAAGATACAGCGTGCACTTCTACTTCTCCTTGTTGGATCCATTTGGGACTTTGACTCCAAAAAAATTGCAACAACAAAAAAAAAATGCAGAAAAAAAATGCTGCAAAAATGTAGCGGAAAATGCAGTCGCGTTTGCACTTTTTTTTTTTCCTCTCCCATATAAGTCTATGAGAAAACGCTTAAAATTTGCAGATACAGTTCACACTTGGAGTTTTTCATAATACAAGTGCGTTTTCTTTCATTTCCCGGCACTGTAAACCGCAGCGTTTTTTTCTCTCCGCACTAGGCTTGCACTGACTCTATTTACTAATATCAGGGTGATCTTTGGTTGCAATCGCATACAGTATAGGGTAACACAACTGTAGGACTACACATCCCAGCACTCCCTGCTGACTACTGAGCAAAAAGTTGACGGACTACATTTCCCGGCAGGCTCCTGGGCGTTGTACTGCGCATGCGTGTAGCTGTCCAGGGACAAGGCACGGGACAGAGGAGCAGCATCCTGTAGTGAGACCCCGGGAGACCCCGACCTATCGCCACCCTGGATTCCCTGCCCAGTGCCCTGATCAGGAAGGAGATCTCCAGATCCTACCAGGAGGTAAGTGATCGTGTGATCTGTGCGATCTCATCGGCCGCTTCACACTGCTCTGCAACCTGTAGATCTCCAGCTGCGGTAGTAGAACTACAACTCCCAGCATGTCCGGGCACACTAGAAGAGATCCTAGAACACTCTGCTCTGAGACTACAACTCCCGGCATGCCCTGACACAGCTGATTGGAAACTGAAACTAGGTAGCAGACCCGGGCAGACAGATGTTGTGGAACTACAAGTCCATGCAAGTCCTGATGACCCACTGCTATAGGACTACAAGTCCCAGCAGACCCTGGCAGTCAGCTGCTGTGCAACCACATCTCTCAGCATGTCCTGCCTGCCAGCTGTCAGCATGGCCTGGTTGGTGCAAGTTGGGGAACTACAACTCCCAGCGTGCCCTGACACAACTGCTCTGAAACTCTTAGCAGCCAGAACAACAACCCCATGCAAGCCCCGGTGACTCGCTGTTGTGGGACTACAAGTACCAGCAGACCCTGGTAGCGCTCCCTGACAGCCTTCTGATATAAGACTACAAGTCCCAGCATGTCCTGCCTTATACGATAACTTCTGCTGTGAGGACACTTGGAAGGGAGCAGGACGGCAGGGTCAGACTACACTGGGACATTTTGCAGTCTGTTACCATAAAGACACATAGTAATGCATAGGAGCTGTAGCAGTAAGAGATGTTTCATTAAGACCGCCCCTTTAAGTAGTGTCCGTCCAGTATGTCTTGTGTAACACAAACCTGTCCATAGTATATAGATATTTGTATGTAGATTGTGAGCCTCATATAGAGATCACAATGTACATTTTTGTCCCCTATCAGTCTGTCTTTGTAGAATGGGAGGAAATCCACACAAACACGGGGAGAACATACAAACAAGCAGATGTTCTTCCTGGCGGGATTTGAACCCAGGACTCCAGTGCTGCAAGGCTGCACTGCTAACCACTGAGCCACCGTGTTGCCATAGTTATATTATTGACTGGCTGCGTGTCACTTTATACCGCCGGCTGTAGGTCAGGTGTAGGTCACATATCACTTTATACTGCCGCCTGTAGGTTGGGTGTAGGTCACATATCACTTTATACCGCCGGCTGTAGGTCAGGTGTAGGTCACATATCACTTTATACTGCCGCCTGTAGGTTGGGTGTAGGTCACATATCACTTTATACCGCCGGCTGTAGGTCAGGTGTAGGTCACATATCACTTTATACTGCCGCCTGTAGGTCGGGTGTAGGTCACATATCACTTTATACTGCCGCCTGTAGGTTGGGTGTAGGTCACATATCACTTTATACTGCCGCCTGTAGGTCGGGTGTAGGTCACATATCACTTTATACTGCCGCCTGTAGGTTGGGTGTAGGTCACATATCACTTTATACTGCCGCCTGTAGGTCGGGTGTAGGCCACATGTCACTTTATACCACCGCCTGTAGGTCAGGTATAGGCCACGTATCACTTTATACCGCCAGCTGTAGGTCGGGTGTAGGCCACATCATGTCACTTTATACCACTGCCTGTAGGTTGGGTGTAGGCCACATGTCACTTTATACTGTCACCTGTAGGTCGGGCTTAGGCCACATGTCACTTTATACCGCCACCTGTAAATCAGGTGTAGGCCACATGTCACTTTATACTGCCGCCTGTAGGTCGAGTGTAGGCCACGTATCACTTTATACCGCCGCCTGTAAATCAGGTGTAGGCCACATGTCACTTTATACCGCCGCCTGCAGGCCGTATGTCACTTTATATCACCACCCCTAGTATACCGCCGCCTGTAGGTCAGGTGTAGGCTGCCGTGACTTTATACCACCACCCCTAGGTCAGGTGTAGGCCGCCTGTCACTTTATACCGCTGCCTCTAGGTCAGGTGTAGGTCACATGTCGCTGTATACTGCCACCTGTAGGCCGTATGTCACTTTATATCACCACCCCTAGTATACCGCCACCTGTAAGTCATGTCTAGGTCGTGTGTCGCTTTATACCACTACCTGTAGGTCGGGTCTAGGCCGCGCTCTGGTTGCGGTTACGTTAATACATTATTTATTGCTATTCCCAGGTTGACTTTTGTCACTTAGATTATCTCGTTCACCTCCAGGAGTTACTAAGAAACCAAGGAGACAACCAATATGGCCGCCATTACATCTTCTACCAGCTTTCCCAAACTACTGAATGACATATTTCCCTTTTGCGCCACAATACATCCTGCATTATATATAACTAGGAAGATTTGCTGTTTGGGAGTCTGGGAAAGCTGGATGACAACCCATCTGACGCTATGATGGCAGCCATTACATACAGACATGGCAGAAGAGGAAGACTCCAGGACTGGGATAGACGGAAGGATGTGCACAAGGAAGTTACAAGATAAAACGAACAGGAAATGTCTTATTTATAGAGCTGCTTAGTCAGTGTCTTCATCTGACAGCTATTCCTATAGACCCCCCCATACATGTGCACCCTCGGCATGTATTTCCTATAGAGAGAGGGAAACAACAGGTCACCGGCATCGTGATCCTTCTTTATCTCCCTGCATGAGCCACTGGGGCCAGTCGGGACCCCCCTATAGATATTAAATGGTCATCTGGCTAATAATAGTGGTATAATAATACCGCCATACAGTGTGACCATATAATATTGTGTATGAGAACGGAAGGATCCTCAGGCGGTATAACCTAAGCTAGTCATAGAGCAGATGTAGGAGATCAGCGGCGGCGCTGTCCCTGCCTCTTATCAGTTTCCATCTGTCGGGCACCATTGTACCGTGTAGTGATACGTGATCCGAGGAGATGGCGACAGTGACTGCCGTCGGCACAATTCAGATGGCGGTTATCCATTTCTGATGTATGGCTGTCATCGTCAGGGCGCAGAGCTGGACTATATAACATACAACTCTACCTTTCTCTGGTATCAGCCACTGATGACATCCGGTATAGCCCCCATTACAGTTCCCAGCTTTCTTAGAGGCCAGAACGGCATATATACTTAGTTACGTTGTGACGTGGGGGGGGTGTGTAAATACTAATATAATTCCCTTGTGTCCTGTTATATCCGCGTCATCCTGAATTCCTGTGGGGGAGGGGAGATAACATTTCAGGAATTTTCGTCAGGAAGTGTCCTGTGTTGGGTTACAGAGTACATGGTGCGGGGTCATCCTGGTTTTGTCCTCTCTATATCTATGCTGTATACGGTATATGCCTTATTGCCATTCACTAAGGTTAAATCTGCTATAAGGTGAATTATTCGTTGGCTGAGGGGGCATTATGGGGGTGTCCGGTTTTGAAAACCTATTTTTATGCCCCCTATTAGGGATCTGTGAGGATCGGGATCCTCATCTCTTGACTAGAGTGGTCTCTGACTCTGGAGGACCCATCCTGACCGGTGTTACATAGACAACCATTAATATGAAGGGTCAGTCTGTAATACTTCATCTCTCCAGTGGTGGTGCTGTTGGGAAATTGGCAGGTTTTCCATGTAGATCACATCTGATCGCTGGGGGTCCCTGCTTATGGACACGTAAAGATTGTCCCAGACAGAGGACCCCTTTAATGTGACCCAAATTTCATGATGTTTGTGCTCACAGTTGTCATGTAATATTTTATGTCTTTATATGGATATTTGCTGGAAAAAAATTCGAATTTTTTTTTAAAAAAAATAAAAAAATACCTCTAAATATTTTTATGATAATTTTCTTACATTTTCCCTGCAGTTAAGTGAGGAGTTGGAACAAGCTCCGGAGGATGTGGAGGAACTGGAGGACGTGGACGAGGAACGGGATGAGCAGGAGGAGGCCAACGCCGAATCTCTACCAGGTGACCTCACAGCTCACCATTGGTTAGGATAGGTTGTAAATAAGAGATTAGTGGGGTCTGGCACCCAGGACCCCACTGATCAGCTGCCAGATTAAGCCTCCTACCTGTTTTCATCACACACATCTGGTCCCATAGAAGTGAATAGGATGGGGTGTAATTACATCTGATGGCCACTATGAAGCAGTGTGTGCTAAACAATGGTGAGGTCACAGCTCTTGTACGAGTGCCACGCCCCCTTTATACAGCTGATCAGCGGGGGTCCTGGGCATCAGACTCTAACTCATCTCTTATTGATGGCCTAGGCCACAATTTAAAGGAGTTGGACATCCCCTTTAAATTTTATGTTGAGGCATTTTCACAGTGAATCCTTTGATCTCTCCAGTCCGAGGGTCACTTATACATTTCAGAAGTTCCAGCGTTAAAGTATTTTAATCTGATGAATGTGACCATGAACGTAACTGACCCGCGGCACGACATTACAGGACAGTCCTTGACACAGACAGAATCCTCTTTGTCAAATCATTCCTGTCACTGCCATGCAGATTAACTGAGTGCCCTGTAAAGATGGCTCCCCCGCCATGATATTCCAGTAGCCTGTCCTGAGGATTATGTGCAGGGTTCTGTAACTGTGGAAAGATTGTACGTGAAAGAGTTACTAGGATCTCTCAGTAGTGCAGCCTCAGGCTTCGGGCCTATACCTTCAGACAACCATATCTCTGCATAGAAGTAAGATATTATGATATGGTTTTGACTTCTGTATTAATAAGCTTTTATTGCCCCTCATCCGGTTTCGGCAGATCGAGAGCTGGACCGGAGCAGCCCCTCGGTGCGGTTCAGCAGGACGTGTCTGAAGAACGTGTTCTCGGTGCTGCTCATCTTCGTCTATCTGCTGCTGATGGCCGTCGCCTGCTTCCTGGTCTATCAAACCATAACAGACTTCAGGGATAAGCTCAAACACCCCGTCATGTCCGTCTCGTACAAAGAGGTCCATGTGTACGAGGCGCCAGGTTAGTTACTGATGTTTGATTGCACGACCACGTAGAAGTAAGGGTTAATAGCGGTATCGTTCCATAGTAAAACATCTCTGATAGATCTTCTCTAGTTCTGCCTCTGGATTACGTAAGGACACAAGTCATCAAGGAGGAATGTACAAATATCAGTTAGTGTCCATTTTGATAGGCGTCCATTTTTTTTTTTTGGGGGGGTGGGGGTTATAGACGAACAACCAACAGTAGTGTGATCAAACCCTGGTGGGGACATGCCTGTCAACCACTGAAGTCTGCAGCAGCTGAGGTGTGCATTATGATGTTCTGCAGCAGCTGAGGTGTATTATGATATTCTGCAGCAGCTGAGGTGTGTATTATGATGTTCTGCAGCAGCTGAGGTGTGTATTATGATGTTCTGCAGCAGCTGAGGTGTGTATTATGATGTTCTGCAGCAGCTGAGGTGTGTACTATGATGTTCTGCAGCAGCTGAGGTGTGTATTATGATGTTCTGCAGCAGCTGAGGTGTGTATTATGATGTTCTGCAGCAGCTGAGGTGTGTACTATGATGTTATGCAGCAGCTGAGGTGTGTACTATGATGTTCTGCAGCAGCTGAGGTGTGTATTATGATGTTCTGCAGCAGCTGAGGTGTGTATTATAATATTCTGCAGCAGCTGAGGTGTGTATTATGATGTTCTGCAGCAGCTGAGGTGTGTATTATGATGTTCTGCAGCAGCTGACGTGTGTACTATGATGTTCTGCAGCAGCTGAGGTGTGTGTTATGATGTTCTGCAGCAGCTGAGGTGTGTATTATGATGTTCTGCAGAAGCTGAGGTGTGTACTATGATGTTCTGCAGAAGCTGAGGTGTGTACTATGATGTTCTGCAGCAGCTGAGGTGTGTGTTATGATGTTCTGCAGCAGCTGACGTGTGTACTATGATGTTCTGCAGCAGCTGAGGTGTGTGTTATGATGTTCTGCAGCAGCTGAGGTGTGTATTATGATGTTCTGCAGAAGCTGAGGTGTGTACTATGATGTTCTGCAGCAGCTGAGGTGTGTATTATGATGTTCTGCAGCAGCTGAGGTGTGTATTATGATGTTCTGCAGCAGCTGACGTGTGTACTATGATGTTCTGCAGCAGTTGAGGTGTGTTATGATGTTCTGCAGCAGCTGAGGTGTGTATTATGATGTTCTGCAGAAGCTGAGGTGTGTACTATGATGTTCTGCAGCAGCTGAGGTGTGTACTATGATGTTCTGCAGCAGCTGAGGTGTGTATTATGATGTTCTGCAGCAGCTGAGGTGTGTATTATGATGTTCTGCAGAAGCTGAGGTGTGTACTATGATGTTCTGCAGCAGCTGAGGTGTGTACTATGATGTTATGCAGCAGCTGAGGTGTGTATTATGATGTTCTGCAGCAGCTGAGGTGTGTACTATGATGTTCTGCAGCAGCTGAGGTGTGTATTATGATGTTCTGCAGCAGCTGAGGTGTGTATTATGAGGTTCTGCAGCAGCTGACGTGTGTACTATGATGTTCTGCAGCAGCTGAGGTGTGTGTTATGATGTTCTGCAGCAGCTGAGGTGTGTATTATGATGTTCTGCAGAAGCTGAGGTGTGTACTATGATGTTCTGCAGCAGCTGAGGTGTGTATTATGATGTTCTGCAGCAGCTGAGGTGTGTATTATGATGTTCTGCAGCAGCTGAGGTGTGTATTATGATGTTCTGCAGCAGCTGACGTGTGTACTATGATGTTCTGCAGCAGCTGAGGTGTGTTATGATGTTCTGCAGCAGCTGAGGTGTGTATTATGATGTTCTGCAGAAGCTGAGGTGTGTACTATGATGTTCTGCAGCAGCTGAGGTGTGTACTATGATGTTCTGCAGCAGCTGAGGTGTGTATTATGATGTTCTGCAGCAGCTGAGGTGTGTATTATGATGTTCTGCAGAAGCTGAGGTGTGTACTATGATGTTCTGCAGCAGCTGAGGTGTGTACTATGATGTTATGCAGCAGCTGAGGTGTGTATTATGATGTTCTGCAGCAGCTGAGGTGTGTACTATGATGTTCTGCAGCAGCTGAGGTGTGTATTTTGATGTTCTGCAGCAGCTGAGGTGTGTATTATGAGGTTCTGCAGCAGCTGAGCTGTGTATTATGAGGTTCTGCAGCAGCTGAGGTGTGTATTATGATGTTCTGCAGCAGCTGAGGTGTGTACTATGATGTTCTGCAGCAGCTGAGGTGTGTATTATGATGTTCTGCAGCAGCTGAGGTGTGTATTATGAGGTTCTGCAGCAGCTGAGCTGTGTATTATGAGGTTCTGCAGCAGCTGAGGTGTATTATGATGTTCTGCAGCAGCTGAGGTGTGTATTATGAGGTTCTGCAGCAGCTGAGGTGTATTATGATGTCCTGCACTGACTAGCACATAATACTGTATACTATCCTCTACCGCCAGTGTGTTCCTGCTATTTGCAGACCAGTGTTTGGTACACCCTGCATGTGATCTGTGTCCAGCTACTTCTCCAGGGATAAGCGGTGCCCCTGTGTGGCCGCTCATCTCTGTATGATCCTCTGACCTGTCATCTTTATAGAAATACATTTTACAGTCGTATCAATGAACATCCCTCCGTCTTTTCCTTCCTTATTATGTGGTTGGGTCATGTATAATGTTGGGTACATTTGGGGGGTCTCTCACCCGGTGAGGCTCAGCTTCTTCTCCTTTGCGGGTATGTAGGAGCGCAGATAATATCTATTATAGCAGAAACATTGCTGAATAATTTACACTTTGGTTTGGTCAGAGGTAGCATTGTCTGCCAATGGTGTCAGGTTCAGTGCTGCAGATGGAGTTGCCTTTGTAGTGTAGACGGTATTATATAGTGGTCTGTAACTGTGCCGATACTTTGCTTCACTTCTCCTGTACTTCATCTACGCTAGCTATAGGAATACTCCTGTCAGTCCCTGCACAGAGCTGTGGATCACTATGAGGGTTGTAGTGTGTATATCAGGTAAACCATCCACTGTAGTGCACCATACTATACCGTACAATAGTGCACTGTGCTGAAGGAATTACTGGAGATGTCACTAAATAACAGCTGCGCTCCCAGCCTACAATCTACCAGAGTCCCCGGAGGAAACCCACGCAAAGACGGGGAGAACATACAAACTCCTTGCAGATGTTGTCCTTGGCAGGATTCAAACACAGGTCCAAGCCCGGTTTCTGATTAGCAAACAGAGCGGATAAAATAGACACTTAAAGTGGACCTTTCACATCCTCAGAGATTGGCGGTATTATATACTGCTAGGGCCGCACTGTCAGCTTTGCCAGTATACACCAGAGTGTCCAAAACTAATGGCATTGATGTCTTTGGCACCTGGGCACATATACATATATATATAATACCGCCAATCTCTGAGGACATGAAAGGTCCTCTTAAAGTGTCCTCCAGTTCTAAAACCACACTCAAACCATTCCTGCTTTTACACTGCTGTATCTTGCTTTTTAAACATTGCTAGGTTGTAGATAAGAAGCTGAAAGTCCACAGGATAAATCAATTACCCGACCAGTCGTCACCTCTCCGGTATTATCTCTTCCAGGTATCGCCATATATCCAGGTAACGCTCGGCTCCTGAGCTGTGAACATCACCTGTACGACCACATCCCGCCACTAAAGAACCCAGGCCAGCCGGGGAAGAACCACTGCATCACCCAGACCATAAACTACACCGACCCCTTCACCAACCAGACCACGGTAGGGGCGCCCTCGTATCTTGTGCACAGGTTCACTTGGTGCAATGTAAAGTTTTCTTCTCCAGTCACATCCAATGTAAAAGTCTGGAGGTTAGAATCTGTAAGCTACAATCTGTTCAAGGGGTTGTCCATCACCCAACAGTAACGGATACTTGTGACCTATTCACAGTATGTTATTGGTGGGGTTTGATATCCGGACCCCGCACTGATCAGCTGATCTGGTCAGAAGTCATATAGAAGGTATATAGCCGGTAGCGGCTCTGGTGTATAGTGCAGCTACCCGGCATCACTCTACAGCAATGGCGCTGCTCCCATTCACTTGTATAGGAGCAGAGCCGCTACCGGCCATATACCTTGTATCAAGCTTCTGCCATCCTGATCAGCTGATCGGTGTGGAGTCCAGGTCTTAGACCCCACTAATCTAATATTGTTGGCCTGTCCTGTAGTTCAGGCGTCGGGAACCTTTTTGGCCGAGAGGAGCCATGAACGCCACATATTGTAAAATGTAATTCTGTGAGAGCCATAATACCCCAGAGTATAATAATCGGAGACCCAGGGGCGATAAAACCCACTGTTACTTACCTCTCCCTGGCTCTGCTGTACTCTCTGCTGCTATCGGCCATCTTCAATGACGTCAGGGACGTCATGTGACCGGGAGGCTTATGTTGCGACGCATATGGAGCAGGCCCCAGTCATGTGACATCTGGGACATCACGCAAGTAGTTCCGACGCCTGCCCGGAGAGGTAAGTAACACTGTTTTTTATGTTCCCTTAACATTCTTGGGCCTCCGATCATTATACTCAGGGGTCCGAAAACTACTGGGGGCCAAATAGTTACGCCCCATCAAAAGAGCCACATCTAGCTCGCGTGCCATAGGTTCCCCACCCCTCCTGTAGTTCCTCAGTATCCATTGCCCATTGGGTCTCAGGAAACCCCTTTAAGACCCCTTTTATTCCGTATGTAATCTGGAGTATGTTCTAAGCGTGTTCTGTCTGTACTTATGAATTACAATTGAAAACCTCTAGAGGGCAGCACTGACCACGATTAGCAGATTCCGCACATTTCATATCGCATAGGATGACATCACAATTCTGTTTGCAGTGACATTTCTGGTCTTCATAGAGATAAATGATTTGTGTTTCGGTGATGTCACTACACTGACTACACTACATCCCCATATAGATGACAGTCACTGGAACCTTCCTCATCACTAGGATGAAGTGTCCGCAGCACTGCTACCGCCATATACAATTCCTCCTATCCCCCCCATGCACACGCACACTTACATGGGTTTTCAATGGGCGAGGAGATTAAAGGGATTCTGCAGGACTCAAAAACATCTGCTTTATTCTTCTCAGCTCGTGACATCACGCCCGTTGGTCACATGGCTATGCCACTACTCAGTCCCATTCATTTTAAAGGCATTGCCAACGTGACCACCGGACATGACGTCACTTCCTGAGAAGAAGAAAATAACCATGTCTTCAAGTCCTGAACAACCCCCTTAAAGGGAATGTGTCCCCAGAAAATGAATTTTCCATTTTTTTTTTAAAGTACCAAATCCTGCAATTTTCTCTCTGACCACTAAGCCCAACAATAGACTTCCACTTGCTAACTCTATAGAGGTTTTCTTTGCCGCCATCAAAAAATGAGTTCCAATAGAAGATAACACCTCTATAGATAACACCACTGACCCATCTTTGCACCCACTACTGATAATAAAGGATGTGACAAATGATCTTCTCCCCACTTATTACTGCCTATGGCCATAACTATGCTGTAAAGCAGATCACTAAATGCTGTTAACAGAACTGTCAAGATGGCCGCCCCCATAATCATGTACAGAAAATAGAAAAAATTAAAAACGTGATAGATTTCACTATCTGGAAATCTATTTGGGCGACATGTTCCCTTTAACCCTGTGATCAGCCAGTCGGCGGAGGTTCACCTAATGTGTATGGCCATATTTAATTTCCCATACGTAAGGGGTTAACTATTTCTGCGTGTCCTTCTCCGTCTCATCATCCGATCGCTTTGATGTTAAACGTTATCTTAGATGTCAGAAGCCTTCGGTAAACCGTCAGTGATTCAGCGCGGTGACACATGACCCCGGGGTGGGGTGTGAATACTTTTTATGGGCACCCTAACCTTTCATGTCCTTGTGTTGTAGAAGCACGCCCTCATCGTTAAAGGGCCCTGTGAAGTTCGCAAGCGAGAACTGGTCTTTCTGCAGTTCCACCTCAATGAGACAGAACAAGACTTCAGCGCCATTGACTATCTGCTCTTCTCTTCCTACAAGGACTTCCTAGCCAGGTGTGTCCCTCTGATAAACACTACAGGCACGACCATTGTCATGGAATGAGGGCGGGCTGACAACCATTGCAGTATGCCGGGTCACTCAGTTGTAAAATGGTAATATTTAAAGGGGTTTTCAAGGAATTATAAATGTATGGCCTATCACTTATGACGCGGGAATGGGGGCTGAGCTGCAGTACCGGTGCCGACCACTATACAGGACACAAGGCAATTGCATCCAGCTCCGTGCAGGGTATATTGCGGGCATTGGAACTGACCCTATAAAGGTGCGCCATCTCTAGATAATACCCCCTTCCTCCAATCACATATTGGGGTCAAAGGGGTCCTACAAAAAGGGGTCCTACTAAAGGGGCTACAAAGGGGTCGAGCTGCCTGACCTACAACCGCTACTACAGTTTGTACCACGAATGAGCACCATGTATACATTACCGAGACTCACGCTGTTTCGGTGCAGCAACTCTGCGCAGGTCCTGGGTGTTGCACCCCCATAGATATAGTATTGGTGGCTAATCCTTTTTTTTTTATAACTCAAATTTTTATTGAAAATTTTTTTTAAACAATAAGAAAAGAAAAAACAATTACAAGTTACAAGGCGAACACCCGCCCTGCGAACAGAAAAAGCACACAGTGCAACACAAAATACAATCATAGAAGAATTAAAAAAAAAAAAAAAAAATTAAAGACAAAGAAAGCACCATAGAAAAAAAAAAGAAAAAGGAAAAAAAGGGGGGGGGGAGGAGGGAGGGGTTAGTGGGACAGATGAGTGGGGGAGAGGACTAAATGTGGGGGGTGAAAGGGTAGGTAGGGGTGAGTGTGAGCAGTCAGGAAACCAGTGAGAGCGCTCGCCAGGTCATCCATACCACAGCCAGTTGGGAAGGGCTCGCGAGCAACCACTGGTCAAATACCTGAGACGAACAACAAGAGTATCAATCAGAGGAGGGGTCAGAGCCCAGAAGCGTCCGGTACTCTGCAGACTGTTGAAACCTGAACCAGTAGAACCAGGTTTTGATGTACGCCTCAGTCGTGCCATGCAGGAAAGACGTGAGATTTTCCATGCGCATTATCTTGTTGACCTTCGAAATCCAGAGGGAGAGAGGAGGAGGATCCACTCGTTTCCAAAAAAGGGGGATACAAGCCCGGGCAGCGAGGATCAGGAATCTAAGTAGGGAACGCTTAAAGACCTTAACAGAAGACTCACAATGATTAAGGAGGAACAGGGCAGGGCCCAAATGGTGAGAAGTTTCAGTAAGCTGGAGGGTTATCCGCTTGACCCCCTCCCAGAAGGACGAAAGGGCAGGACAGGACCAAAAAATGTGTAGCAGCGTGCCTTCCTCGTCGCCACAGCGCCAACATAATGGGGAGACCTGAGGAAACATAGCATGGAGTCTCGTAGGAACCCTATACCAACGGGACAAGATTTTGTAGCTGGCCTCCTGGTGGCGAGAGCTGATGGAAGCAGTATGAGAAAGGCGAAAAATGCGCCTACGCTGCTCCTGAGAGAGGGAAAGGAATAAGTCAGATTCCCATTTCAACAAGAACGGCGGAACAAAGTCCTCCGGAGGTTCAACCAGGATCCGGTAAGTGAGCGAGAGGGAGTGGCGAAGGGGGCCAGCACCAACACAAATCTTCTCCAAGGGGGTAGGTTCGACACGGAACTCTGCAGGAGCAGGGAGAGAATGTAAAAAGTGACGAAGTTGCATCCCTCGCCAAGCATCCAAAGGGGGCAGCTCAGGAGGGGCCTGGGAATTCAGAAGTGTAGTCCATCCCCCAGCGTCCTGGAAGTGACAGGCACGGAAAATCCCATGACGGCGCCAATTACGAAAAACTCGGTCAAACATTCCAGGTGGAAAGGCAGGATTGCCCAGCACTGGGAAAAGAGCGGAATCCTTAGGGAGGAGAGTGGAGCGAACAAGGCCCCTGGAGCAAATCCGAAGCGTGGGACCAAGGGTAGGATGAGAAAAGAGAGATGACAATGAGGAGGAGTCCAGCCATGGGGCAACCTGCAAAGGGATCGGAGAGAATGCCTGTTCGATGTAGACCCAAGGTTTAGAAACAGCATGCCTACACCAGTCCACGACACGAGTCAGGTGGGTAGCCAAGTAATAGGACTTCAGGTCCGGAAGCGATAAACCACCGCAACTCTTGGGACGAAAGAGAAAAGCCTTGCTCACTCGGGCGGGTCTGCCCGACCAGATGAACTTCAGTTGGACGGAAGTGAGGGATCTAAGAAAAGACAGAGGGATGTGAATGGGAAGCGCCTGCATCAAGTAGAGAAGACGAGGGAGAATGTTCATTTTAAAAATCGCGCATCTCCCGAACCAAGTAAAGGCTCCAGTGGACCATCGAGTACAATCAGCCCTGATAGACGCCAGAAGTGGGGGGAAGTTGCAACGAAAGAGATCTTTCGGGTCCGGAGTAAGATAAACCCCCAAATATTTGAGAGAAGTGGGGGCCCAATGAAAAGGGAAAGATTGACTCAATGAGGTGGCCGCCGAGGAGGAAAGGGTCACATTAAGGGCTTCCGACTTCGAAAAGTTGATTTTAAAATTCGAAAGGGTCGAGTAAACCTGAAAGGCAGATATCAGAGATGGAAGAGAAACATGAGGGGAGGAGAGAAAAAATAGCAAGTCGTCTGCATAAGCCGCCACTTTGTATAAACAGGAAGAATGAGCAGCGCCTGAGATGTTCGGGTCGGCTCGAACCTGGCGGAGGAAGGGTTCAAGAGTCAGGACGAAAATGAGAGGCGAGAGGGGGCATCCTTGCCTAGTGCCATTTCGGATAGGGAAGGACTGGGACAATAAACCGTTCACCCTAACCATCGCTGTAGGGAGAGAGTATAGAGCCATGATCCAACTCATCATGCGATTTCCAAGGCCAATATGTAACAGGGTCTCTTCCATGAACCGCCAGTTGACCCTGTCGAAGGCTTTCTCAGCGTCAGTTGAAAGAAGCATGAGAGGAGAGCCCGATTGTTTAGCCCCATACATGAGGTTGATAGCTTTGGTAGTATTATCTCGAGCCTCACGGCCGGGTAAAAATCCAGCTTGATCCGGGTGAACAATATTTCCTAACAAGGGCGATAAACGCGTCGCAAGGATCTTGGCTAAAATTTTTAGGTCAACATTGATTAGCGAAATGGGGCGGTAGTTAGAGCACAGAAGAGGGTCCTTTCCGGGTTTGGGGATAACCGCTATGTGAGCACACAGGGAGTCACGACAAAGGGCCGAGCCATCGGTGAGAGAATTGAAAACTTTCAACAGTCTGGGGCGGAGTTCAGGGCCAAGTTTCTTATAGTATACCAAGGTAAGGCCGTCTGGGCCTGGGGCCTTACCCGTTGCCATACTGGAGATAGCTAAAGAAATTTCCTCTTCAACAATAGGAGATTCCAAGGCCGTCAATTCCTCTAGAGACAACGACGGGAGACCAGAGGAGGAGAGATAAGAACGAATGCGATCTCGGAACTCCGCTTCAGGGAGAGGAGAAGGGCCAGAGTTTACAGAATACAAAGAGGCATAGTAGTCCCGAAAGGCAGCTGCAATATCAAGGGGCATGTGTAATCGAGTACCCTGGGCGGAATTGATGCATGGAACGTAGGTGGAGGACTGCTGAACCCGAAGGGCCCTAGCTAGGGAACGCCCGCTCTTATTTCCAAACTCATAAAAATGACGTCTGCATTTAGCTAGAGTACCCTTCACCCTATCAGTGACGAGCGTACGCAATTCTTCTCGGGCGCTGGCAAGCTGGGAATAAACATCAGGAGTGATTTGGCGTTTATGAAGAAGTTCCAATGAGCGGATCCGCTGCAGCAGAGATTCAATACAAGCCCGGCGTTCCTTGTTTAAGCGGGAACCATGTTGCAACAGGATACCCCGGATAAAACATTTGTGAGCCTCCCACACCATCGGAGGAGCAATCCCCGACAATTCCTCCCTCTCAAAGTATTCCCCCAAACGGGTCTTAATGTCATCCAGGATGGTTACGTCATCAAGAAGTGATGCGTTAAGTTTCCACTGACGCTGGAAGGGAATAGGAGAGGACAAGGAAACAGACAAAGTAACCAAAGCATGGTCGGAGAAAGTAATGTTATCGACTTCCGCAGCCAACAAAGAGTGGAGATGTTGGTGACGGATAAAGAGGTAGTCGATACGAGAGTATCGGTGATGGACCGGAGAGTAATAGGAGTAATCCCTATCTAATGGGTGGAGTAACCTCCAGGAGTCCACAAGCTGGTGGGAATGAAGGTCCCTCTTAATCCTCCTGATGAGCGAGTAAGGGTGAGAAGAGACGCCAGCAGAAGAGTCCAATGAAGGGTCTAGGACCAGATTAAGATCACCCCCCGCCACCAGGAAGCCCTCCACAAAGCCGTCCAACAGCCCTAAGTAAGAACTAAGGGCACGACCCTATCCCGAGTTAGGCAAATACAAAGAGGCAAAAGTAAAAAGCTGAGAGGAGATACGACCCTTGACCATAACAAGTCTCCCCTCAGAATCAGTGCGAGTCTCCAAATGTTCCCAAGGCAGGGAGCGAGAAATCAAGATACTAGTCCCTCTGGATTTCGGGTCAGGAGAAGAGCTATGATATGCATGAGGAAACCAAGCATTAGTCAACTTGTATGGCTTGGTAGAGCAATGGTGAGTTTCCTGCAAAAATACAACATGAAGGCGCTTACCTTTGAGCAGATTGAAGAGTACGGAGCGCTTCTCTGGACTATGAAGGCCTCTCACATTGAGGGAGCCCACTGTGATGGAGGAAAGGCGATCAAGCGGAGGCATGGAGGGAGACGGGCTTTCCCAGCTCACACCCTAGGAGCAGAGGGAAAAAAAAAAAAAAAAAGGGGGGGGGAGAGGGGGGGGGAGGGAGGGGAGAGGGCGAAGAATTGAAGAGGGTAAAGGGGAGGGAAAGAAAAAAAAAGAGAGAAAAGTAACAGAGTAGAGGAAGGAGAGCAGTAAAGAATGAGGGGGGGGGGGGGGGAGAAAGGAAAGGGAAAAAGAACCAAGAGTAGAACAAATCTAACTACCCCTAGACAAATGGGCCAGGGGCACAACAACAGACAGGAAGGAGTGAGGGAGTAAGAAAAGATGGGGGAGAAGTGGGCCCGCAAGCACCACGAGTGTACCTGGTAAGGAAGACCCTATGCCCCCACCCCCAACAAAGTGTAAAGGGATAGGAAGCACAGGGCTACAAACTGACTCTAAGGTCCAAATAACAACATTGTATAAAAACACAGCAATATCAACAAGGGCCATCTATAAAGCCCAGCAGGCACAGGATCAAGAGGAACAGAGTAGTCACAGAACAAAATAAAATAAACATAGTGAAAATGTCCACCAACCGCGAAACAAGTCCAAGACCACTCAACATAAAAGGATATTAACACTGTCCTGTGGGCAGATCAAAGACCGGCGGCATGAGGGCTCATGCTTCAATGGGAAGCTGAGCTGAGAGATCTGGTTGGCGGAGCGGAGACCCAGGCGGATCTGGTATTGGAAGACGTCGTGGAGATGAGTTTCGCCGAGGTCTCTCTCTGGAAGCAGCCGAAGAAGAACGCCTGGAACCGCGGCCGCGCCTGGATATAGTAGGGTGGGAGGAATCCAGAGCAAGCCAGTTCGGGACTGAGACAGGGCGCACATCCAGGGAGGCAAACAAATCAGGCAAGTCCGCCGGGGAACGGACAACAATCGAAAACGAGCCAACACGAACAATCAAATGGAAGGGATGACCCCACCTATAGGAACCTCCACAGTCCTTAATCAGAGTCAACACCGGCTGAAGGGCACGGCGCATAGCCAATGTGCGGGATGAGACGTCTGGGTAGAGCTTGACAGAGGCATTCTCAAAAGGCACCGATCCCATATCCCAGGCACACCTCAGGATATGTTCCTTGTCCGTGAAGTAATGTAGTCTACACAGAACATTTCTAGGATTAGCAGGGTCAAGCGGGCCAGAACGTTGGACTCTATGCACACGGTCCATCATGAAGGTAGCATCCAGCGGGCGTTGAGTCGCCATATTGAAAATGGTATTAATACGGCTGATCAGATCATCCTGAGGGCCTTTTTCTGGCACTCCTCGTAATCGAATATTATTTCTGCGACCCCGGTTCTCCTGGTCATCCAGGAGCAAAGCAATTTGTTGAAGGCGGGCCTCAGAGTGGGTTTGATTGCTCTCCACTGCAGACAGGCGTTGTTCCAAAGAGGACAGTGTTTGATCAGTAGCGTCAGCCCTAGTAGTAAGTTGAGACACATCAGACTGGATCGCACCGAGGGCCTGTGCCTGGGATTGTTCCATTCGGGAAACTACAGCATCCAGGTCCTGTTTAGTGGGCAGAGCTTGAATAAGGTCCCGAAGTAGCTGAAAGTCCGCAGAGGCAATATGGGCTGCCGAGCAGGGCAGGGAGGCTGAATCCATGGATTGCACGTCATGTCCAGGGAGGGTGGCAGACAGTGAAGGAGGTGGCTGCGATTGGCGAAGCGGAGGAGATGGAGGAGCCATGTCATCAGTGGCAGACCCAGTAGCCGAGGTTCCAGATCGGGACAGGAAGGTAGAGATTGACGGTGAGTGAGTAAGAGAGCGACTCGGCATGCGGGAAGGAGCAGTAGAGGTGTTAGGACGTCTTCTGGACATATCACAATGAGAAGCGACCATAGAAGGTAATGAAGGTACACTCGCAGTATCACCAGGCCTTACATGAGGCGGTCACACAGTTCCATAGTCAAACCTGGTACCCATGAGGTGCAAAAGGAGCAATGGGAGAAGTGCTAGTTCCGTGGGGATATACTGCAGAACGTGGAACACACAGCAAGTGGAGGAAGGTGAGGAGCCCCCCCTGATGGTGGAGTAGGGGCTCAGCACTCCCTTCACACCACTGCAGTGCACGACAACAAAAAAAAAAAATTTCCCTGCTAGAAAGGTCTCTGAAGAGGGTAAGAAAGTCCAAAAAACAGTAGGGAGTACTCACAGAGTTAGCAGAATGTCCCAGCAGAAAGTGTCAGGATGGGAGCCAAACAGCAGGGGGGGTGAGGTGTCTCCACTTCAGGCTATGCAGGGATGCCAGGCAGCAGGTAGAGCAAGGGGTTCAGAGAGCAGAAGAGTTCCCTTACACACTGCATTAACCCCTTCACCAGTGGAAGTGTTGTCAGTTAGTCCCAAGGGACACTGTCTATGTGTGCCAGATGTAAAGGCAGGGGGAGGGAGGCTCACCATTGGTGGCTAATCCTAAGGATAGCCCATCAATAGTACAAAAAAGGATAAGTCATCAATATCAGATTGGTGGGGTCACCGCAGCTGCTTCCACTCTGCTCTGTTCACACTAGGGTAATGGCTTCAACAATGGGTTAATGGCCTTGTATGATGGCTTGTAGGATGTCAGCGCAGATATTTCCCAACCTGCTGTCCCCGTGTCTGTGTCGGTATAATGAGGCGGCTGAGACAATGTAGCCTTGTGCCTGGGCTAAGAGCTCCTGTACATGTAGATGGCGGCTGAATGATCCCTTTGTTTGGCGCTCTCGCAGGTTCCCCATTACCTTATTACCGTGATGGGCAGGATAACAGAGCGCCTCTATTGTTCAGGACATTGACTGATGTCTATGTAAACATCCTCGCGTGTGTGCATCACCTCAGACCGCTCCAACAGCGAGCAAGCGGAGGCGCCGCAGCCCCAAATTAAAGGGGAATAGTCATTTTTATATACCCCATTAGGAAATTCTGATTTAAGGGAGGCTCCTCTGCTCAGGATACTCATCTGTTAGAGAGGAGCTGCTACAAAGAGTGTCTCTCGCTCTGGAGGACCCAACGTGTCCATTCATTACTTAGAACTTCCATTGATTTCAATAAACACCCTGTAATGCTTCATTTCTCCTGTGGTGGAGCTGTCTGGATCCCTCTCATTTATGATGAGGTGTGTGAATGGTCAGAAATGAGGCGCCGCAGGGATTATCAAGACTGGCGTACTAAATTTGCTGCCATCTTGTATATGACCAAAGTTTTCTTTGGAAAACTCTCCTTATATAGACAATGCACAACGAGGAACCGAAAAGAGTAAGGATGAGTTAAAGGGGTTTTCCTATTAAGATCACTTACCCCCCTCCCCTTATCCACAGGATAGGGGATAAGTGTCAGGATCACTGGGGATCTCCCAGCGATCAGAAGAACAGGGGACCACGTTCACATCTCTTTGTGAATGGAGCGCCTGCGCACTTATATGATCGCTGCTCCATTCGTTGCTATATGGCTGCCCTATAACGTTGCACTCTCCGGTAGCCCTGGAACAGCGAATGGCGCGCCAGTCACGCTCTATTCTAAAGGAGAAGGCATGGGGGACTTTTGATCACTGGGGCACCCGGCGATCTGATACTTAACCCCTATCCCGTGGATAAGTCTCCTTAATGGGACATCCCCTTTAAGGCGTTGCAAACTTTCTACACTGAAGATGTTGCTTTGGTTCCTTGTGTTACAATGCAAACAATCTGACAATTTTGCAATGTAACGTGGGCCAAAGATTTTCGGGTCGTAATTCACACCAAGAATCTGCAACAAATCCCGGTGTCGGAGTATAACCTAAAGAATTTGGGAGTGTTGCCCTTTATAACGCCCATAGAACACATGGCCTCTGTTACCTATGTCCTACTGGGTAGTCTGTATAAAGCTCCCAACCCCTCCATCACCGCCTCAAATTCCTCCCCTCCTCTCTGACCTAAGGGCTCAGTCACATGACCCTATGGCACCTTATGGAGCCGCGCTCTGGCAGGATCGTTCGCTCCCTACATCTGGAATCTCTTCCTGAAACAGGAAGCTCAGGATGTGCGCAGCATTAGGCCCCGCCCACCATTCTCCCCTACATTTCTATCTATACGGAGCGCATTTACGGGACCGTCTGGTATAAATCTAATAAACACCAATGAGCCGCACCGAATTTTTTTTCTTTCCAAAAAACCTACTAAATGTTTCTGGATCTCTGACAACAAACATGGCCGCTCTCCTTTCTCATTATTCAATAATTATCCGCGTTCCAGCGCTCAGAAGAGTTATTTCATTATCCCGAAACCACAGACAGTAGAAACCGAAATAGCGAGTGAGTCACCTCGCAGAAACAATTACCCAAGTGACGCGCCGCGCTCCATCTGCTGCACCTGCTCCAATTACAGTGCGTGTGCGAGCGGCGAGCCCCAAAGTTCAGCCTTGTCTCCAAATAGACCGATCCAGAGAGACTTATTAAATCAGCCGCATCTGCCCGACACAGCGATCCCATAAAAATCTCTCAAAGCTGTAGGACTACGAGGTGGTTTGTGGACTACAAGTCCCAGCATGGCACGTGAAGGGTTAAAGGTGTCAACACCGGAGAACTAACAGCGACGAAACGCAAATTCGTAGGTTAGAGAGGAAAGAGACAGTCTGGACCAGAATTAACCCAAAAGTTTCAGACTTGACCCAGACTTGAGGTCACAAGTCGCTGGGGCCTGTGATTGGGTGTTGCATCAATCAGACTACATAGGGTTTGTGTGTAGTCTGTTGCCATATAGACAGATAGGTCTGCACAGGAACTGTCACAAAGCAGTAGATTATTTGCAGCAAAGACTATTCTTTGCTGCAAATCTGGACATCACCTTTAAGAGAGAGTTTAGTCCCACAATACAGATGTGTTTGGATCTCCATAGAAATCTGTTAATCGATTGTTGTATTTTCCAGCCACAACAAGACAAAATTCATGCAGGACTGTGAAAGTTCCTTCTCCAGCTGGAAATTCTCCGGGGGCTTCCGTACGTGGGTGAAAATGTCCTTAGTAAAGACGACCGAGGAGGACGGGAGCCAATCGGTGGAGTTCAGACAGGAGGTTGGTGGTAATGTTATGCTACAGTATGGCGGATTTATTAGGATGGCCGCAAGGTCCCCAGAAGGTGCTTGTGGTGATCACTCTACTCGCAGGCTTTGCCGTGGAGCGCTAGGCCCGTTCAGTGACTAGGTGACAAGATGGCCGCCATTCATTGTACTGACTCCTCTTCTCATCACAGACCAGCGTCGTCAACTACATCGATCGGAGGGAGACGACGGAAAAGGGCGACCAGTTGTTCTTTGTGGTTTTTGAATGGAAAGACCCGTACATCCAGGAGATACAGGACGTGAGTATCAGACATCCCCCCCCCCATCGCAACATCAAGGTTCATGTTCATTGATCTATATATGTACTAGCTATACCCATGACTTCGTCCGCGGCCCCCTCACCCCCTGCGTGCCCCACCTGCAGTGCCGCCCCGGTCCCCCCGCCTCTGCCTTGTGGGCGCAGTAGGCCCGTCCAACAGCAGTGCGCCCATGCACCCCCACCTTGTGCTCCTCCGGCCCACTTCCACTCCTCTCACCCCCCAACTTTTTTTCCCTACCCGCTCCTCCATTCCCTCCCTCCCTCCGACCCCAGGGCCCTTTCCCCCCCCTTCCCACACCACCCCGGGCCCCCTTCCCCCCTACACCCCCCCACCCTGTGCCCAGTTTTTGCCCTCCCTAAACAATCCCACCACCCAAACCTGTGACCCCGGGCTCACCCCACCCCGGGCACCCCGTGTGCCAAGGTTAATGGGGTGCAGAGGGTTAGCAAACCGTGCTGCGCAGCTGCTGCAGCCATGCAGCCAAGCTCCAGCGATGCCGGCTTGCAGGACGCCATGTTCCTCATGTCAGCGTGCGGCCAGATTGTAGTTCTACAGCTACGCCCCCGCAGTGGCCGGGTCCAATTGGAGCCCCGCGCCTGACGTGGTGACGTCAGCTCAGGTCCTGCATCCTACACGGACAGTGAATTCGGTTCTCGCAGACGGCCAAACCGGTAACATACGGGGATTGTGAGGCGCCTATGTTCTTTTCCAAGTGCTATTCTAGGTATGTGCCAAATTTCACTGAAATCCGTTAGGGGGCGTTGCGGCGTGAAAGCGGAACAAACATCCAAACACACAAACTTTAGTAAGGATATACTATGTGTGTGTATGTATACACATTATATATATACATATTCCACAGGCTGCTGCCCATTATTTCACAGACATGGCGGCCGGCAGGTATTACGTCACCCATGGACTATATACCCAACCCTATACATTGCTTCGATTTCCTTGTCCTTTGTCATCTCCCTCCTTTATGTTTGGCCCGCAGATCATCACCGCCAACCCCTGGAGTATGATCGCGCTGCTCTGCGGCGTCTTCCTGGTTTTATTTAAAGCCGCAGACTTTGCCAAGCTCAGCGTAAAGTGGATGATCAAAATCCGAAAGCGGCATCTGAGGAAGCGGGCCCGGGAGCTGAACCATATAAGCTGAAGCGGACATCTCCTTCTTATAGTCTTGGCCCACGACTGGGCATCTATGGAGCTGCTGGATCGGCGCTTGGGCACTGCCCCAAAATGTGGACTTGTATAGGATTAGTAAATTTACCGGTGGCATGTGCCGCCATTAATCCATAGCTGTGAACTGTTTATACCGCCATAGAAGAAGACGGTGAAGACGTCTTGGAATTACTAAGGTTTATGGTTGGTGACCAAGTAGACTGGGAATACTTAAAGGGGAAGTCACTTCAGGAGACCCCTTTAATATGCCTTCTAAGGTCATATGGGCATCATAAAGGGGGATCTTTTGCTTGGGTCTCCCATAGACAAATAACTCCTTTCCCCTTTATCTATACCTTATATTAGGGAATTGCTTAAATAGCGACTCCCTAATATAAACCTTATAGGAATTTGATCATTATTGGAAGGCAAATATGGCAAATTTGGAAACTTCTTGTAGGCCGGCACTGCTGCTATCCGGCGCCCTGTGGCGGGCCATAGGTCGTATGGTATAGCCTTCCGTTACTAGTGACCGACGTTCCATTCATGGAGGTTTAGAAGGTGAATCTTAGTTCTAATATTTGCCATGTTACTTATATTTAATAGGCCAAAATCCCTGCCATAAAGCTGATAAAAAATGATAAATTGCTGACTATCTGCTGCTACCACTAGGGGGAGCCATTGAAGTTTTTTTTTTAATTGTTGCAATGAGCTCCCTCTAGTGGCAGATTTTTATGTCAATTTTCTGTAGCGCCACGTTACCATGTGAACGTACCGTAAACCACAGACAGTATTGCTGTATACACTTGTACATGTGTATGTATATATGTAGATTACAGATCATATATGGCGCCCAATCAGGACTGGTAACACTGGAAATTTAGAGGGGAGGTCACATCAATGGGGATTTTAAAGGGATTATTAATTATTATTATTATTAATAAAAGGAGATTTTTTAGCTGTCCAGGACCATGATACTGAGCTCCACTTCCTCTTCTCAGGCCAGTGACATCACGTCCATTGGTCACATGGCCATGCTGCAGCTCAGTCCCATTCAAATGAATGGGGCTGAACTGCAATACTAAGCACAGCCACTATATATGGAATGGCGCTGTGCTTGGCAAGTAGTGAAGAGATCCCGGCAATCAAATCATCGTTCTGATCAAGTCCTTTAAAGGGATTTTACCGAATCATGCAGAGTATTGCAGCTCAGCCCCATTCACTTCAGTATAGCGTACTGAAACATCTTTTGTGGAAGCCATGTTGTTTTATCCTGGGACAACCCTTTTAATTTCCAGAATTATTAAAGGATTATGGGTAGAAACTGTCAGGGTAGTCATTGATGACGTGTTATTACCTATTAACATGGCGGACTGGTTGATAGGGCATTGCCCTAGGGCCAGGGGCAGACACAACAGGGCCCAACCCAAAGTCTGTCATGGCTATAGTGACTGGGAAGGGACCCGTGACCCTCAATGCCAGGGGGCCTAGGTCTCTCTCAACCCCTTTTAATATTAAGGGCCCGTTCCCACGATGTAACGCGGTGCTCATTCTGACACGTAAACATGTGTCAGAGTCAGCGGGACAGAATGTGTCCCCACTGACTTCAATGGGTTCCATTTAACGCGCACTACACATTGAAATCAATGGGTTAAAAAGCCTCCCATTGATGTCAATGTGTAGCGCGCGTAAGACGGAACCCATTGAAGTCAGTGGAATTCTGTTTTGTAGCGCTGACTCTGACACGTGTTTACATGTCAGAATGAGCGCCGCGTTACATCGTGGGAATGGTTCACACAATGGAATTCCCCTCAATATACCGGCCCTGGGCTACCCATGCCGAGAGAAGAACGTCCACTGAACAGAATGGGGCGCAGACCCCGGACAGGGTTTGGAGATGATCTCATGACCTCTATGGCTGATTTTTATGTGAATTTCACCCAATTACTTTGGTATCAGATATTTTTTTTTAATCTGTCACATCCACTTGTATTATTATATTTGTAGATAAAAATTCTCCATCTTGTATCTGCTTCTTGTGTATCTGTTCTACCGCTGAGATACAACCGCGCAGAGGCCGTGTGTGAGACACGATTTACAACACCGCCCCCGCTGGCCACAAATAGTATGACACGAATCCGCCCCAAATGTTACATGGAATCTCTGCAACGTTGATTCAATTATTCTGAATTATTACTACAAGCTTCTGAAGTGAAGATTTCTCCTCTAGTGTATACAGAGTTGCAGAATTAAAGGAGTTGTCTACTGTAGTATTGCGGCAGGAAAGTAAAAAAAAAAAAACCTACTCACCTGTCCTTGGTGCTTTCCGCTCCCCGTGGAAGTCCCTGTCGCACGTGACCGCTCAGTTCAATCAGCGGCCTAAGAAAAGGACCCGGGACCTAACTTGCAGATGTCCTTAGGCCGCTGATTGGCCTCAGTGGTCACACGTTGTGGGGACTTCTACTATAAGACCTGGGGGCACCACAGCTTGGGAGACCAGAGCACCCGGGGCAGGTGAGTATGGTCTTTGGGGTTTTTTGATTTCACTTTCCATAGCCCCTTCCCATAATACTAAAATACCCTGGACACCTCCTTTAAGCAGATGCACGACATCATGTAGCAAAAAATAAATGAAACGTTGTCTGGTCGTGAAGCAAGGAATATGGCCTGGTCGTGAAGTGGTTAACGCTATATGAACATGTAATAATAATATACGTTATATAGAGAATTGTTTTATCAAATTAAACATCAGTACTGAATAAGAAAAACAAGATATTTGCAGATATTCAACATTTGATATAGTTTTAGGTGGTTGAATATTGCACAGAAGCGGAGTGTCCCTTTAAATACTGCCCCACTTCTTGTACATACAATGTGTTGCCCCCTGATCAGCACCAACAGGGTTAACGTCTCCATCACCTTAGGCCATGTTCAGACAGGGTAGTTAATATGCAAAGAAATGTCACTTATTTGCCTCTTGGCTCAGAAACCCAATTCAAGGATCATCACATTGTACTTATTAAACCAGGAGAGAAGAAATCGGTACAAAGAGTGCGGCGCGTTTTATCGTCACAGGCCGGGAAATCTAGAACGTCCTTGTTATTGGAATCCATTATTGTGCGATCCTGTGGCCCATTGGGGGTCCTCGGATGGGTCTGAATCTGCAAAATACGGATATAGATGAGGAATTGTTTCCTGTGATGTTTTGTGCGGTCTCAGATTAGACTGTTTATACCGTCCGTGCTCCGCGCTACCTGCAGGAAACAATAGAGGAATTGTTGAGTTCCCTGCTGTGTACAGATACACGTGGCGGTATTATCCTACTGACATCAGCGCTGGATTGAGCTGCTTCATTACAAAAGAGATTCTGCAGCAGATCCCTCTACAAGCTGTGGTGACAAAAACTTTACCCAAAATCTGAAGATTTCTTTTGATTGTCTCTCTCTTGGGTTTGTAAAGGAAAAAAAAGGGTTCTCACCGCTCACCAACACGCCATATAGGTATGAACAGTTGCCAATGATGAAAAAATCCCAGGAGTCAAGACACGTATAACATGGAAAGTTTGAAGTAAAATTACACCATCAAAAAATAGATAAAATTTAAATCAAATAAAAATCCATAAAAAAATCCCAAAACAAGGATCCGTGAAAGGACACGACTAAGTATCCTACGCGTTTCAGGGCATGTGTAGCCCCAGATTTGTGACAGATAACCCACTGCGATCACTCACTGTATGGCTCCGGCCTAGCTCAGGTCACTTTTAGGCTGGTTTTTTGGACTGGATTTTGACGCGGAATCCGGTCCAAAAAATGATTGTTTGTGTGGTAAAATACCTCTGTATTGGTGTATATAGAAGTATAGGGGATGTCTATGGGGATTCGCATGTGACGAGGCCTTTGTCCTCCTGATCCTTATCCATTCACCCCAGTATGTAATATACAATGTGTGGTCAAGAGCCGCCATTTTCCTCCTGTCCTCATTCACCAGGGCTGTATATTAGATTAAAAAACGTAGAAGGATGTTGTGGACGGCGTCCGTAAAACACAGCTAGATAGAAAACTGGCTGGCCTTGTTGCCCATGGCAAACAATCACAGCGTCGCTTTCCGTTTCTATGCTTTTCAAAAAGATGTCTTCTACTAGACCAAGGTCCATTACACAGAGAAGAGCCAGGTGTAAAATAATGGGGGGCTCATTTGGCAAATCGATCTTTAACGTAATTGGTTGCCATAAGCAACAAAGAGAACTTTCCACTAAATCAACTGCAGATCCTTAAAGGGATTCTACCATTAAAATTGAATATTTTCTTTCTCAAACAGCACTGGAGGCGTCCCCAAGGCTGCGAGAAAACTCTCCAGCGCCGTCTCCTTCAGGAACGGCTCTCACGCGTCTTCTTCCGGGGGTTGGCTTCAAACTTCTAGGCCTCGGGCCTAGGGCAAAGCCGAATGCACATGCCTGCCGGCCACAAGAAAATGGCCACTTACAATACTGTGTAAGTGGCCAACCCCCCGGTTTGAAGTCAACCCCCGGAAGAAGATGCATGAAGAGCCCATTCCTGAAGAAGATGGAGGCGGCGCTA
The DNA here is from genome assembly GCF_031893055.1 of Leptodactylus fuscus. Classification (NCBI taxonomy): domain Eukaryota; kingdom Metazoa; phylum Chordata; class Amphibia; order Anura; family Leptodactylidae; genus Leptodactylus; species Leptodactylus fuscus. The sequence goes on along the minus strand of NC_134267.1, from coordinate 14,874,772 downwards.
GAGAGTTCTCTCGTAGCATTGGGGACGACACAGTGCTGTTTGAGCACTGAGGACCGCCCCCAGTGCTGCAAGAAAACTCATTTGCATACCGACAAAACCTGAGATTTCTACAGAACGGCGGCGCAGAGAAGATATGTATAGGAAGGAGACGAATAGCCTTTCTTAAGGCTATTCCTACGTGTTAGGGAGAAAATATTCAATTTTAATGGTAGAATCCCTTTAAAAATCAGGAGCATTAGTGTCCACATTTAAAGGGGTTGTCTGTGGAGTAATAATTTACGTCACGTCAGCCAAAGCAGAGTTCTGCACCCTGGGTCACTTTGCCCCGTCTTACCCTGATCTGACAGGTAGTTACTGTCAGCCATTCCCCATAGCTTAAGTCATTAAAGGGCATGTCCCACAAAGTAAAATGGAGGACCTTTCTCGAGTTACCACATTTAACCTGACCAAAGCCAGGCTGAACGCGGGCGGGACCAGTGACCATCGTCGCTCACTTCAATGGGAGTACCAGAGACAGCCAAAGTGCACTACTTGGCCGTGGTCAGGTTGCATGTGGGAGCGTGGAAAGGTCCTACACTTTACTTTGTGGGACACCTCCTGTGAGATCATGGTAGGAGGGGGTGAAATACTGTTTTGGATCACAATGTTGAAGGGTCCATCATCAGCGATCCCAGGACTAGGTAAGTAAATGAATACTCCCCAGACAACCCCTCTTTATAAGAAAAACACCCAAAACTTTATACTTGTGTAGAGAGGAGTCTCCTCGGACTCATCTCTGGTTCTCCTGGCGCAGTTCTACAGTGAGGTTTGGCACATGCGCATTGAATCCTTGGTGCACTCCTCTGGCTTCAGTGAAGACCTGCGCCAACTCGAGGTGTTTTTGTTGGAACGTTTTGTAACAGAGCGATTGCTCCACAAGGACCTACAAGTTGTTCTGTTTCCCAAAACACCCAAATTTTCTTTAAAGGTATTTGCAGGATTGGCAAAACATGGCTGCTTTCTTCCAGAAGTCTTTACAGCAGTCCACGGGACGCGTCTAGTATTGCAGCGGATAGTGATATAACAACCCCTGTAGACCCGTCTCCTCGGGCCTGATCCTCCACACTGCTCAGCTCCTTGGGATTATTCCATGAGTGCAAGGTCCGAGTATCACATGATATTCGCTCACCAATTCAATGATAAATCTGTATCCTATAGGACCTATAGGATACAGATTTATCATTGAATTGGTGAGCGAATATCATGTGATACTCGGACCTTGTGCTCATGAGGTCATGAGCAGCACCAGATGGACAATCCATATGACCCCCAAAGATTAGAAGCCATGTGCTTTAGGGCAATGATAGTTTTCAGGGCCATTTACCTTCCTCGATAGACTCAGTGTCAAAGATATAAACATACATAACACCAGACCCGGTACTTGTGGCCATGCCACTTGTAAAGAGTTGTGATACATCGGGCAGAATGTGGACAGTCTTATCTGACGAAAGCCAAGTTGTGATGACACATGCAGCAGGTCTTGTGTAGTCCATGGAAGGAAAATCGGTGAACCAAGATCGTGTGTCATAGACTGATTGTTACAGAAAGGGGGTGAAGGGTCAGATCCCAAAATCACTAATGGTTGAAAATTCTGATGACTATAACAAAGTGCCAAAGAGCATAGGGCATCATTGTGCCAATCCTGACCAGTCCACTGCCATGGACATGAGCCCAACCGATCAAGCCCACAGAGAACGGGGAAGAAGGCGGCGCGATTTGGTAAAATTGTTTCCTTATATATCATATGAATGATCAGGTGTTTGTGCGTTTCTTACCTAGAATAGAGATGGCACCAGAAAAGGAAGAAGAAAGTTGGAGGAAGCAATGTGATGCTCTGGACTACTGTTACCAGGCCACAGCACCTACCTCAACGATGGAAAGACCAAGTATCCTCTAGCGGTGGTGGTTTCTTCTAGTAGGATTATGGGCCCGGCCAAACTGCCAAAACTGCTCAGGAATGGAACATGACAAAGTTCAAGGTGTTGAGGACTTCCAAATTCCCCAGATCTCAATCCCATCGAGTGCACGTGGGATAAGCTGGAAAGTCTGAAGCTCGAACATCGGACCTTACAACTGAACCGAAATATCATCCCAGTCCTATAGATCGATATCACTGGCATTCAAATTGTTGTTTTTCCCTTGTGGGTTCCAAATATCTAATTTGCATATTGACAAAAACTGCTTTACCTTGGCAATATAGGCAACGATTCACCCTTTGATTCAGGTGACACTAACCTATCTATCTGCAGGGCTGGGGTGATATACTGGGTCTGGTGACACTAACCTATCTATCTGCAGGGCTGGGGTGATATACTGGTTCTGGTGACAGTAACCTATCTATCTGCAGGGCTGGGGTGATATGCTGGGTCTGGTGACACTAACCCATCTATCTGCAGGGCTGGGGTGATATGCTGGTTCTGGTGACACTAACCTATCTATCTGCAGGGCTGGGGTGATATGCTGGTTCTGATGACAGTAACCTATCTATCTGCAGGGCTGGGGTGATATGCTGGTTCTGGTGACACTAACCTATCTATCTGCAGGGCTGGGGTGATATGCTGGTTCTGGTGACACTAACCTATCTATCTGCAGGGCTGGGGTGATATGCTGGTTCTGGTGACAGTAACCTATCTATCTGCAGGGCTGGGGTGATATGCTGGTTCTGGTGACAGTAACCTGTCTATCTGCAGGGCTGGGGTGATATACTGGGTCTGGTGACAGTAACCTATCTATCTGCAGGGCTGGGGTGATATGCTGGTTCTGGTGACAGTAACCTGTCTATCTGCAGGGCTGGGGTGATATACTGGGTCTGGTGACAGTAACCTATCTATCTGCAGGGCTGGGGTGATATGCTGGTTCTGGTGACACTAACCTATCTATCTGCAGGGCTGGGGTGATATGCTGGTTCTGGTGACAGTAACCTATCTATCTGCAGGGCTGGGGTGATATGCTGGTTCTGGTGACAGTAACCTGTCTATCTGCAGGGCTGGGGTGATATGCTGGGTCTGGTGAGACTAACCTATCTATCTGCAGGGCTGGGGTGATATGCTGGTTCTGATGACAGTAACCTATCTATCTGCAGGGCTGGGGTGATATGCTGGGTCTGGTGACAGTAACCTATCTATCTGCAGGGCTGGGGTGATATACTGGGTCTGGTGACAGTAACCTATCTATCTGCAGGGCTGGGGTGATATGCTGGTTCTGGTGACAGTAACCTATCTATCTGCAGGGCTGGGGTGATATACTGGGTCTGGTGACAGTAACCTATCTATCTGCAGGGCTGGGGTGATATACTGGTTCTGGTGACACTAACCTATCTATCTGCAGGGCTGGGGTGATATGCTGTGTCTGGTGACAGTAACCTATCTATCTGCAGGGCTGGGGTGATATGCTGGTCTGGTGACAGTAACCTATCTATCTCCAGGGTTGGAGTGATATGCTGGTTTGGTGACCTGCTATGGTGGCAAATGGAGAAGTTAGCACAATATGAAGCAGGTGGTCTTAATGTTCTGGCTGACGGGTGATAAATAAGACACGATACCCCATATACAAACATAGAGAGTTTATTAAATGATGTTCCCCCTGGTGACTGCCTTGAAATTTACAAAACAGAGTATCACATGACCGCGACTGATCGGAATGGTACTTCTAGAGAAATACGGCAGCGAGTAGAAGACGACAGAAGGTCATTCAACGCATTCGCTTTTATACTTGAGAAATACTGCGTTTCCGTGACATAGAACAAGGCGTCATCATCATCTAAAGCCTACAAGATGGCGCACAGACAGTAACCATTGTACAGCAGGAGAAGTCACATGTTCACATCCCAACACCCCGTCATTACACTCAGCTTTATTGTTCTCTTTAGGCCCCGACACGTTTTTTTTTTGGCCTAGACTGAATAAACGGCAACCAAAACAAAAAATCATACGACCGGGTACAATAATAGACTCTGCCGTATCCTAAAGCTTTATCTAATATAAATTCTGATTTTTCTCTGTCCAGGAAAAAAAAAATTTACACGAAAATTTTTTAAAAATAGAAATATATATATCTCCTGTATTTCTCGTTGTATATATCATTCTAGTATGAAAATAGTCGTCCAGAGACAAAACCTGGGGAAACGCGCAAAGTCCTTCATTTCTGGCTCTTCTTTAAAAATCGGATAAATTAGAACTTTATTTGCTAAAAGTGGAAAAAACAAAAAACAAACAAAAACACACCAGAAATAGAGATCTAAAAAAACAAAAAAAAAAACCCAAAACAAACAGAACTGATTTTTTTTTTTAGTAAACGTTCCCTGAAAACAAACCTCCCTGAAGTAAAAGGTCTCGATTATTGCAGGTCCCTGTAGGTGAATGGTCGCGGGGGGAATCCTATGGAGGGCATACGATACGGAGAGACCCGCCTCCTCTTCTCTAAGCCGGTGACATCACGGCCATTGGTCACATGGTCGTATTCTGACTCCGCCCCACTGGACGTGACGTCACTGGCCTGAGAGGAGAAGGCGGAGCTCGGTATCCTGGTCCCCGACTACCCCTTTAAAGAGGTTTTCACATTTTATCTTCTAACCCATAACTATATGATGGCGGATAAGTGTCTGTGGAGGGGGCAACTGCAATTATGAGACGGGGGGGCCCCGAAAGTTCCCTTAAAGGGATTCTACCATTTTCTCGTTCACATGTCAGAATAGCCTTAAAGAAAGACTATTCGTCTCCTACTTTTAGAAGTCGCCTCCGGCTCGCCGTTCGGTTAAAATCCCTTTTTTTGTCAGTATGCAAATGAGTTCTCTCGCAGCACTGGGGGCGTCCCCAATGCTGCGAGAGAACTCCCTCCATATTCTTCAGCAACCGCCTCTTCTTCCGGCTGGAGTCACACTTTCAGTTGGCTCTGCCATCGGGCCGCAGGCAGAGCCGAGCGCACAGGCCGGTGGCTATTTTTTGGAGGCCGCTTACACACGCATGCGCAGTACACTCTGCACTCCATAGAACTACAGGAGCGTAATGCGCATGCATGCATAAACAGAGCCGACTGCACAGGCGTCAAAGTGTGACCGCAGCCGGAAGAAGACGAGTGAAGAGGCGGTTGCTGAAAAAGATGGAGGCGGCGCTGGAGAGAGAACTCATTTGCATACCGACAAAAAATGGGATTTTAACCGAACGGTGGTGCGGAGACGACTTCTAATGGTAGGAGAAGAATAGCCTTTCTTAAGGCTATTCCAACGTGTGAACGAGAAAAAAAAAAAAGTTTTAAATGGTAAAATCCCTTTAAAATTTCAAGTTAATGCAAAGCCACGGCTTCACTCACCTACTTATAGGGGACGGCGCCCCATAGAAGTGGATGGAGCAGTGACAATGCAGACATGTTATATTGGCCCCCGTTCTCCTGGCAGTCCCAGCAATTAGACACTTATCCCCTATCCCAGGGGTAGGGAACGTACGGCTCTCCAGCTGTTGCAAAACTACAACTCCCAGCATGCACACTTGCTCTGTTGTTCTTGGAACTCCCATGGAAGTGAATGGAGCATGCTGGGAGTTGTAGTTTCACAGCAGCTGGAGAGCCGAAGGTTCCCTACCCCCGCCCTATCCTGTCAGAAATAACCCTTTAAGGCCCCACAATGTATGGCTAATCCCATCCACAACTCGCAGACAAAAAAATCTGCAGCGGAAACGCGTCAATTTAAAAAATGCTCACCTTTTTAATGCTGCTGTAAAAACCCACGACGCGTTTCTGACGCAGTTTTTCAGCTACGGTTCGCTACGTGGGGCCTTAGCCTAACATTGCACTACCAGTGGTACCTAGCGTTTGTGTATAGGGTCGCCCTGAAATCCAGCCATCATGGCAACCTGCAAGTTGTAATGCAACCGCATTCACCGTTATTAGGTACGACGTACTAGTGCGACTGTGATCCTACAAGATATCGTGCAGCCTGCACCATCTGTACAGTGGTGTATACAGCAGATATGACGGGACAAGAATAGGGAATACTGCAGTGTATACGGCAATAAATCCCCTATGGGGGGGCCCACATACCCTCGAGTGTCTACAGAGTGGCCGCACTTTCCCAGCCGAGTACCCCTTTAGCCACCATAAGCAAGATACAGTACAGGTCAATGAAGACAATAGGGTAGGGGGTGTAACGGGTTGGGGGGGGGGGAATCTCTCTTCTATCAGAAATAGAATCGGCATGGTGGGACGGGCACATCATTACAAAGGTCGGATATGGCTATCCCCGCGGCTCGTCGTGTTCGTGGACCCGGCGCACCACAGTATACAGTCCTTGGACCGAAATCAGCATTTTGTCATTCACATTGTAATCCAGATTACGGAATGTTATCGCTTGTTTCCAACATGGCGGTTCAGTGGTCGGTTACCCAATATTAAAAATGGGGTTCACTTACATTAAAGGACGTGTCCATGCCTAAGTGCAATCGTTCCTATAGTCTCCATGTCTTTGAGTTTACATTTTGTAAGCATGACCTATTGCAAGGTCGTCCCATTATAGGGGTGTCGGAATAACCAGACAATATTTTTGTGAAGACGGACAAAGTCTTTAAAGGAGATGGGACCCCATGAGCCCCCCTCCCCCCCATGGTGGTCACATGGGGTATACAATACATTATTGGCAGCCGCAGGGCGTAGAGGGGAAATAAGGGGGTAAGTAACTCTGCTTAAGTAAAACATTGCCCACCTCTCTAATGGGATACAGGATACGGGGCACATTAAAAATGGTGCCATAAACATTAGCACCCTAAGACCACGTTCCAAAAAATAAGGTGGAGCATTAGGCGGATGCTGGTGTATCCAAGGGGGGCTATACAGAAAGTCCAAGTAGATTTGTATAAACGTACATTAAAAGGAACCGAACCCCATGAGGGACACCCAGTAAAAATCCCTAACAAAACAAACATGGCCGTACGACGCACCGTACAATCCGCCGGCGTCACTTCTATTAAACATCCATTTCATCATTTCCATTACAAAGGCATCGTCTGCCAGCACAAGATCAATGGAGACATTGTGCGAGCTCGCAAGTGGCGAATCGACAGGGAAATGCTGCCGTAGAGCCGTTCGTGTCACTCAGCTCTGCTACATCTTGTATGACAACTGCTGTACCTTATGGAGGACTACTTAGGTCCAGTTTGCACAGCCGCAAATCCTTTGCCGTGACGCATTATGGTCGGGGGAGACATCCAGGGCTAGAGCTTGCACCGCTGATCCCTGACGTACAGAGATGTTATAATAAAGCTATAGTCTGATTAGGGGAACGCTGGGGGGGGGGGGGGGGGGGGGGGGGGGGGGCGGCACAACACCAGCACGGACACCCACGTCACTAATACTTCCTTGCCACTCACTAAACATTGTCTAATACTCATTGGAATGATTTGCATAGGTGACCGCTACAACGTAAATGAATGGCAAGGCTACTCCATGTCCGTGTCTTAAAGGGATTCTATCATTAAAATGCAATTTTTTCTGGGTACCATGTAGGAATAGCCTTAAGAAAGACTATTCTTCTTCTACCTTTAGATGTCTTCTCTGCGCCACGGTTCGGTATAAATCCCGGTTTTCGTCAGTATGCAAATGAGTTCGCTCACAGCACTGGGGGTGGGCCCCAGCGCTCAAACAGCACTGGAGGCGTCCTCAATGCTTTGAGAGAACTCTCCAGCGCCGCCGCCTCCATCTTCTTCTGTAACGGCCTCTCTCTGTGTCTTCTACCGGCACTGGCTGCAAACTTCTAGGCCTCGGGCCAAGCCGACTGCGCATGCCCAACGGCCACAACAAAATGGCCGCTTACACAGTATTATAAGCGGCCATTTTCTTGTGGCTGGCGGGCATGCGCAGTCGGCTGCTCGAGGCCTAGAAGTTTGACCGCCCGCACGCCGGAAGAAGATAGAGGTGTCACTGGAGAGTTCTCTCGCACCAATGGGGAGCAGTGCTGTTTGAGCGCTGGGGACCGCCCCCAGTGCTGCACGAGAACTAATTTGCATACCGACAAAAATCGGGATTTATACCAAGCGGTGGACTGGAGAAGACATCTAAAGGTAGGAGAAGAATAGCCTTTCTTAAAGCTATTCCTACGTGGTACCCAGAAAAAAGAAAATTGCATTTTAATGATAGAATCCCTTTAAAGAGAGTCTGAAAGCAGCCTGACCCCCTAAGAACGGCCGACAATGCTATATAGAGAATGTGGAGGGTGCATTGCAAGTGCCCAGAAGGCGACCACTTCATGTGGAGTGACCATTCTGGTTGCTAGAGCCATCGCAAATGGAGGGGCCGGATGCATTCAGCCTGGGTGCTGCACATGACGGGGCCATCTCCGGGCCTTTGAGCATCAAAAATATGGATATCTCCATGATGCGATCTGCATAACCATCACCCCAGATATGTTTACCTTGCACCCCACGATGTCTATACAGTAATGTCTGCAGTTTTAGAGGTCAATACCCAGGAGGATACAGAGCCGCCGCTACCTTGCACCGCAGTCGTCTTCTACAGACATCTTTCCAGACGACACGCCCGGCCCAACCTTCAACTTGGCCAATATAGAAAATCTGCATTTACAAGGCCTTTATGGCTGGTAGACAAGAAAGTACCTTCCTATAGAAACAGAAGTGCCGATAGCTATAGTAACAATGATGTGTACCTGTTATGGGGGGAAATGGCGTCCATTATGGTCGCAGCAACCAAAAATGAAGTCACTGGGGTCTAGTTGTAGAGCGTCAGTCCCCAGGTAGCTACATGTCCATGGATAATCTGGTTGTCACTGCCATGGGTGGGTGACAAGTTTGCATTAAAGGGGTTTTCGGCCCAAAAAATTATATTTTCATACTGATGACCTATCAGGGGTCATAGGGTAGGTCATTAGTATGTGATCCCGCACGGATGTTCTGGATGCCACAAATTCTTAGTAGCCAGGGAGCACGTGCAGTGCCACTGCTATACCGGTGATAGGGTCGGCTCAGTAGCTCCCTCCACTGCATAGTGGTGCTTACGGGGAATCGCAGCCTATTACTTGTATAGTAGCGGTGCCTCGTGTGCTCCCCCGTCCACCAGAGGTTTCTAGCATCTGATCAGTGCGGGTTCCGATTCGGGTCTAGAAAACCCCAAACAGAGAACAGTAAAGAGATTAACACATGTAAAATGCCAAGAAAAAAAAATAATGTACATAGCAGACTAATACACCTATGTGCAACACAATCAAAAAATATATATATAATATTAAAGAATTCAAGTCATAATTCTCCCCCTCCCCCCCCCAGAATTACCGCACTCAAATTATAGGATATAAAAAAAAAAAAAAAAATGTCGTCTTCTCCTCCCCCGGTTCCCATTACTATAATGCTGTGACACCGAGCCCACCGTCCGAGGGGTCAGCAACAAGTTGCCCTGCAATGCATCGCTGGCCCCCTCTCGTAGCAGAGCAATTCTCAGGATGGGAAAGATGTCCCCCCTCCCCCCCAAAAAAAAAAAAATTGGCTTTTACTTTACAATTTCAGGGGGAAAAAAAAAAAATAGAACTGAAAAAATATACAAAAGTGTATGAAGCAGAGGTCGGCGTCATGTGGTCTATTTGGCACTTGTATTATTCTGTACATTGAAAGCACTGTTCTGCTGATCCGCCAGGGCCTTCTTCAGCCGCAGGTCATCGAGCCTTCTCCATAACTCCTCGCGCTCCAGCTCCTTCTTCTTCTCCCTGAAGGACACGTGTAAGTAGAAGGTTAGAGGGAACATGTCTGTAATCTAGGACATGTTTCCTGCCTTTGCAGGCCATGCAGAGAGTCTTACAGACCAGACGTGGTTTGCTAAATATTCTGGGAAAGGAATATGTCACTATGTTCTTCTTGGTGGAAATAGGAACATTAGCTCTAGCGCCACCTGATGGCTCATTCACAAGGGGCAAGAGGGGGCGGATTCTGACGCTGAATCCCCCTCAGAATTGACAGCGACAGCACCCTCAGGACTAGGCCCACTCATTTGGGCCTACGCCGGAGCGGGAAGCCACGACAGGCACATTTTGGTCTTATTCTGACGCGGCTTCCCGCATCAAAATCAGGACCAAAATACGCGGTCCCGTGCCCCCCCGTGTGAACTAGCCCTGACAGTGACAGGATCACAGTGATGTCCTTTTTCGGCGTTATCCTAAACATGCCAAAAACTAGAGGTCATGGGGTGAAGCGACTGTCGGGCTGCTCCGTCCCCCCACAACTGGCATATATTGAGTTAAGGGGTTAAGGGAATGGTGTATCTGAACCTTGGGACATCAAACAAGCCAGAAAGAGGGTCAGTCAGTGTGACTCTTCCAAAAGCAGCTCCACCCCATGACTCAGGCCCAGTAACACAAGCCATTTCCCTATATGAAACCTTCGCACAAAACTAGAGAGATTCTCCAGGCTTAGATAAACCCGGGTACTTTCTTCTGCAAGCAGCGCCCCAGCGGTCCACGGATTGTGTCTATTATGTTCACTCCCATTAAACCGCCATACCGCACAACCTACACTAGGGGGAGCGAATTTTACACAGGTCTCAATTGAGCTCAATAATAAATTGGGTTTTCTTGCATCTACTACTAAGCTCCCCCTAGTGGAAGGGGCACGGAAACAAAAATTTATCATTTCACATGACATAAGGGCTTCAGTCTAGGACAGGGGTAGGGAACCTTCGGCTCTCCAGCTGCTGTGAAACTACAACTCCCAACATGCTCCATTCACTTCCATGGGAGATACAAGAACAGCAGAGCAAGTATGCATGCTGGGAGTTGTAGTTTTGCAACAGCTGGAGAGCCGTACATTCCCTAACCCTGGTCTAGGAGAGTAGTTTGTAAGAGCTCACTACTGCCCTCTACTGCTGACAAGATAATGGATCACCTGTCCACAGTATAGCTGCTGGGACCCCTACCAAAGAAGAGAATGGGGGTCCTTGTTCCACGGATAAATGCAGTAGCGGGTGAATATACACACAATATATAAGATTGCCAGGGATGGCTGTCACACATACGGGACCCCCCATTCCTGTGATCAGTAGGGATCCTAGCAGTCAGTCTGTGTACAGGAGATAGTACCCATCTTGTGAAAGCCCCTTTAAAGCACTTGCAGAAGTACTCCCCTCGTCCACAGGCTGTGCCTTGTATTGCCGCTCATCCCAATTCAACAGAAAGCTACAAATACCATTCACAGCCCCGTCATTTCATTTTAGACTCACCCAAAAAAATCTATAGGAATTCCCACAATATATAGTAACCCTAAAAAGCTACACACAGTAAACCGCTTGCTCCGTACCTCTGCCGTTCTGCTTTATAGGAGCCTGTAAGTTCATCAAAGAGTTTTCCATTCATTTCCATTAATGTTTTCAGCACGTTGTACACCAGGGCTACAATTGTCCTGTACAGGGAGAAAGCACAAAATAACGCATTACTGCCATGGCTGACTTTATGGTATCTGAGTCCGAGACTCTTGACGCCATTGACATTATATAACTGGATCTTAGGCCTCGAGCACATGGGCCAGCCCCAACCTAGTTAGGAGACTGGGACGGCTCTATTGTATATCGTATAACGCAGGGACTCCCAGTATTATAGATCCTTGTGATGCAAGGAGTCCCCGGGGCTGGCCTCTCATTAACCCATCCGGAAATGTCCCGAATATCTTGTACTGTTCTCAACTTTATAAAGCTACCCTGTCTCTAACGACATCTATAAAGGAGGGCTGTGATATATTGTAACTAAGGGCTGGGAAATCCGGCCGATGCATGGACCAGAGTAGATTCCCCTGTGTGCAATGGGTCTTAAAGGGTTATTCCCATGGATGGCACATGACTTGGCTTTGCTATCTCCCCTTGGCCCCATTCCCAATCGTTCCAGACAGCGCACCCAGGACGCTCACTGTGCACATGTGAATAAGGCCGGGCACATTTCCTAGCACCTAGAGAAAGACTGAAGGGATTGCAGCAAAGATTTACTACTGCCTAAAGTTTAACCCCGCTCCTGACAAGGTGGCGACATATCCTGGGATCTGCTATCGCTTTAAAAAATGGACATAACCATAATAATATAGCTATAGGAAACAGCCTAGAATTTGTAGACAGACCCTAAATACTGTGAAGGTTGTTGGGTCAAGTTCTAACTCTGCAAATGTACCTAAATAATGTACTCACAATGGAGGCAACCCCTGCACAAAGCAATACTAGTCATAGAGAAAAATCATTGTGTACATGCAATAGAACGCCGTGTCCGTGTACTTACGGGTTCCAGTGTTCTTTGGAGATTTTGTACAAACTACCGAACATGATGGGCAGAACTTTGTCAATATTCTCCTCGATCAGGCTGAGAATATACTCGTTGTTCCAGAAATACAAGGCTCGCTCAGCCACCTGCAAAACACCAGGGGTATAGGGATTAACACAGCCTATTAATCTGGATCCTGCACGGTGAGACTACAACTCCCAGCATGCTACGAGGCCTGTAGGTTATCACAGCGTGCTGAACATTGTGGCATCCCAGCTGAAGAATCTTCTGTACTGCTTCATATCATTATATAGCTGGAATACGAAGCTCCAGACCAAGGGTCAGCACTGCAGCGGCTGTAAAACTACAACTCCCAGCATGCTAAGAGTTCCAGAAGAGCAGAAGAATCAGGCATGCTGGGAGTTGTAGTTTCACAACTGCTGGAGGGCCAAAGCCTGATCTAGACCTCTACTACAACAACAGACGCAATGTGTAAAATGTACATTCATACTATTACCTGATCATAAAACGTATCCTATGCCTCATATATGGAATATAATATACCTTAAAGGGATCCTAGCATTGGATTCCCTTTTTTTCTGACTATCACGTCGGAATAGCCTTAAGAAAAGCTATTCTTCTCCTACCTTTAGATGTCTTCTCTGCGCTGCCGTTCGGTAGAAATCCCAGATTTCTTTCGTATGCAAGCGAGTTCTCTTGCAGCACTGGGGGTGTCCCGAATGCTGTGAGAAATCTCCAGTGCCGCCTCCATCTTCTTCTGGAACGGACTCTCTCTGCGTCTTCTTCCGTCCTGGGTAACAATCTTCTAGACCTCGGCCAGACTGAGACTGTGCATGCCCGGGCCACAAGAAACTGGCCGCTTACACAGTAAGCTGGTGTAAGCGGCCATTTTCTTGCGGCCCGGGCATGCGCAGTCGGCTCTGCCCGAGACCTAGAAGATTGAAACCCAGGACGGAAGATGCAGGGAGAGGCTGTTCCTGAAGAAGATGGAGACGTTGCTGGAGATTTCTCTCGCAGCATTCGGGACGCCCCCAGTGCTGTGAGAGAACTCATTTGCATAACGAAGAAAACCCGGATTTCTACTGAACGGCGGCGCGAAGAAGACATCTAAAGGTAGGAGAAAAATAGCCTCATCCACATGACAGGGTATATATGTGTCTGATCACTACAGGTCCAACCACTGGGTCACCAGGACCACCGCTCCATTCACTTGTATGGGACGGAGTTCTGTATTCAGAGTCTCCAGGTGCAGTAAATGGAGTGGCGGTCCTCTATGTGCACTACGGCTCCATTCACACTGGTGATCAGACCTCCAGTGAGCCCTAATTGCAGATAGGGGGGTAAAAGTTCTTCCTGGGACAAAACCCCCTATAATTCAATGTTAATACGAATATTAAATCACCCACCTGAAAGTGAGAGCTGGACACGCATTTCGATATTTGCTTAAATAAAGGTTCTTGAATCTTCTTAAACTGTGTCGGCTCAATGACATCCAAAATTTCTTCTATTTCACCCAAAAACATCACCTGCGATCAAAAAGCAGAGGCACAAATGTTAAAAGGAGGGCACCACACTAGATAAATGGGGGACATGGTGGGGTAAAAAAAAGATCAGTCACTGTGAGGGGGCGGCAGGCGGAGGAGAAAGTGGGACACGCACTGCAGGGCTTCTTAAAGAGATAAACCCAACAGTCTTAAAAATTGAAACCAATTGAAAATAAGCAAAACACCCAGGACCCCTGTGGATCAGCTGTGTGAAGCAGCAGGGACTTCATTGACACCTCTTCTGTATGATGGCCTGTTTGCAGCCGAAGTGAATAGGCCGAGTTGCAATACCAAACACAACCACTATACCAATGTCTGGTGCTGTGGATGGAGTGCTCACCTGAAGGCTGCAGCCTCTGCAAACAGCTGCAGCCTGACAATCTTCCATTGGTGACCTATCCTAAGAATAGGTCATCAATTATTAATCCTGGAAAACCCCTTTAAGACAACGATTTATGGAGAGGACGTAGGGGTCATAAAGGGGGAGCTGTTATTACCGAGAAAGGAGTACGTACCTCTTTTTGGCTACAGGTTTTGGGCCAGAATTTCAACAATCCTCTAATAACCTGCAATAACAGCAAACAAAAGTTACGTAAGGTAAATACCGTATTCGCTCAATAGACGTCCGGCCTTGTACATAATAAACTTCTATTATCACAGAAGAGCCATAGCTAGTATCTAGCAGGTGCAGACCCCCATTCCCAAATGGGACAGGGCTAAAGGGTTTCAGAAGGGGTAATAGTGACCGCTGGCACTTCAAATCTAGTTGTTTAAGGAGCCATGACAGGTCCTCAAGCAACAGCAGTGACACCTACATCTCTGCGCTGCTACATATGTAGCACGAGCTGTATGTATGTAGGATTGCTTAAGGACCTTTGAAGAGGTTAACAAAGGACCTTTAGCAACTAGTCGTCAACTAGTCAACTAGCATACCGGATACCGGGTGGGCAAAGAGCGCCAACATATTTGCTGCAAATCATGGATTTGAGTTCAATAGCAACAGCGGGGGCATGATCTGCCAGATACTATAGTAATTATTGTAGTCAGATCAGATTTCTCACATCTGCCTAGATGTAAGATCAGCCAGGCTGCGATCTTCCCAGTAATAATCAGTGCACCTGTACAGAACAGCACAGCCATTGATAAAATGTGTCATTGCACGGGGCCGCTCGATCCGGCTCATTCGCACTCAATGCTTTTAAGGTCACTGATGTGGAGCGGTTCCTATAAATAAAGCCTGTAAGGCCGTGCTGTGCCCTGATGCCACGCTGGAGATTCTTGTTTTTCGTGTTTCTGCTATTTAATAGCAAAGACCTTCAGAGCACAGATAGGCCGCCATGCCGCACACCCACATACATGTCCTCGCTATTATTAGTCCTGCTGATTTCCAATCTCAGCTCCGTGGACGCCTCCTCATACGGGAGATGAGCGCTTACTACAAGCTCTGTAGTAGTGGGTGATTTCTAGGCTCTCTCCTTCATTGTCAGTTCTGCTGCATTCGGCTGGATAGTCACATGTAATGGGGACAGCGGGGGCCAACCAGATAGACAAAGACTCATGTCTGTCCTATCATTTATAGGCTCGTCTTACTTTGACATTGTCGATATCCAACCCCCCCCCACACACACACACACAAAAAAAAAAAACCAAACCTCATTTTGTTGGGGGTGTAAAACGCATAAACAAAATTTAAAAAAACACAACAATAATTTAAGCATATTTTTAGTTTTCATTTTTTATTTTGCTCTGGGGGTCAGTCTATTCCAGCAGTGCTGGGGGGTCTTTATCAGGCCCCTGATTGACATAGAAACACATTGGTTACCTGTCCAAAAGAGGTGCAGGGGGCCAATCCAGGGATTCAACTGGGAGCCCCTTAGCTGCCCATAGACTCTACTCCTTAAAGGGATCATATCATTGGATAACCTTTATTTCCCCCCTAACACATAGGAATAGCCTTAAGAAAGTCTATTCTTCTCCTACCTTTAGATGTCTTCTCTGCGCAGCCGTTCGGTAGAAATCCCGGTTTTCTTCGTTATGCAAATGAGTTCTCTCGCAGCACTGGGGGCGTCCCCAATGCTGCAAGAGAAAGCTCCAGCGCCGCCTCCATCTTCTTCTGGAATGGACTTTCCTTGTGTCTTCTCCCCGTCACTGGATTTCAATCTTCTAGGCCTTGGGCAGAGCCGACTGCGCATGCCCGGGCCACAAGAAAATGGCCGCTTATACTAGCTTACTGTGTAAGCAGCCATTTTCTTGTGGCCTGTGGGCATGCGCAGTCTGCTCTGCCCAAGGCCTAGAAGATTGAAACCCAGCTCCGGAAGAAGACACAAGGAGAGGGCGTTCCAGAAGAAGATGGAGGCGGCGCTGGAGATTTCTCTTGCAGCATTGGGGACGCCCCCAGTGCTGCGAGAGAACTCATTTGCATACCGGGGAAAACTCGGATTTCTACCGAACGGCGGCACGGAGAAGACATCTAAATGTAGGAGAAGAATAGCCCGGGCCACAAGAAAATGGCCGCCAGTAAGCTGATGTAAGCGGTCATTTTATTGTGGCCTGGGCATGTGCAGTCGGCTCTGCCCAAGGCCTAGACGATCAAAACCCAGGACTAAAGAAGACACAGGGAGAGTCCGTTCCAGAAGAAAATGGAGGCGTCGCTGGATATTTCTCTCGCACCATTGGGGACGCCCCCAGTGCTGCAAGAGAACTCCTTTGCATACCGGGGAAAACTCGGATTTCTACCGAACAGCGGCGCGGCAAAGACATCTAAATGTAGGAGAAGAATAGCCTTTCTTAAGGCTATTCCAATGTGTTAGGGAGACCAAAAAAAAAAAAAAAAAAAAAAAAAAAAGAGTATCCAATGATAGGATCCCATTAAGGCATCTAAAGGGTTAAACATCTACTACTGACATTTTTTTAGGTTACGGCTAATGACGCTGCCTCATCTCCTATGTATGAAAAAGCAAGGTGTGGTGATGGCGCCTACTTGTCAAGCCATACTATTACGCCATGGTCTAGGAAGGGGTTAAAAATGTGCGTGTGGTATAAACCGTACTTACCGGTTCAGTCAAGGTGGTATCCTTTTCCAAAAACTGAACAACGCAATAGGCCAGCTGCAAAGACATCAAAAGACATTACGGTAGCCATATTTAATTTAAAAGAATATTCTTGTTGGAAATCGTTATGGTTTGTGCACGACAGGGATATAAATCCCTTTAACAGAGAGATAAAAATGTTTGAAACCCAAACCAAATAGGATCTGCTGTGAAGAATGACAAATGGATTGGAGAAATCGCATGCAGGGCGAGATACCGATCTATGCGGGCTCTGCGGTGACTCCATGTAGGTCCATCGACTTTCCCACCGTCAGCTTGGCAAGCGCTGAGTATGTTTACCCGGACTGACACGGGCTCGGTGCACCCTGGCACCTGCCCAGGTTTGCCTGGTGCTGACACTGACCTTGTCTGCATGGATTAAACATTAAAACACCATTGCCCGTGCCATTTAAAGGGGAAGTCCTCCTCATAGTGATCACAGCAGGTGCCGGCAAGTGGAGTCCGTGGCAAACTGAAGGCTCCAAATACATGAATGGGGCCAATGGTGTCGTGGTCACTTCATATAAGTCGTGATTCCCGTTTAGTTGATCCCTCCTTGTCTGCCATCAGATAATAACTAACTGGGTCATTTCTCTTTAAGGAGATTAGCAAACACAGGAAGACGTATAGAAGACAATTTCACACTGCTCGGCTCTGACTACATCGGCATGTGTCAGCTCACTGGAGCGCAGCGGGGACGATAAGAAGGAATTCTAATGTAAAACCAACAGAAACCTCCTGTGATGTCACATGGAAACACCCGAGTGCTATAATGTAACGGGAAGGTAGATTCACATACGGCAGAACGGATATAGGCAAGTGTCCCTGCAGATCTACCCAAAGTGGAGGAAAACTTTGTTGCAAAAAAAAAAAAGCTGATTTATTTTTTTGCAACAGATTTTGCTGCAATTTTTTTTGTGCCAAGAGAAAAGCAGAAGGAATGGGAAATATAAAGGAAGCCTCTTATACTCCTTATATTCCTCCCTCCTGCTAAATCTACTTCTGGCTTTGTTGCAGCAAAATCTGCAACAAAATAAAACACAACTTAGGGCAGATCCACACCCGGCGCGGTCTCTGCTTTTGGGTTTTTGTCTTCTGCAACTGAAACTGGACTGGGGACGGAAACCCATCGGGCAGTTTTCAAAACCATTCACTTGAATGGGTTTGCAAAGTGACCGCCCGGGAGCGTCTTCTGCTCTCTGCGGCAAAACAGTTTTTTATAACCGGACATAAAGTGGGACATGTAGTTTTGCTGGAGAGAGGCAGAAGACGCACACGGGCGGTCACTTTGCAAACTCATACAAGTGAATGGTTTTGAAAACTGACCGCTGGGTTTCAGTCTTCTGTCCAGTTTCACGGGGCAGAAGACGGAAACCCGTCAGATTGGCTAAAGTGGAGACCGGGCGCAGATGTGAACCTGCCCTTATGTGCAACGTATGGCCTCAGCCTTAAAGCGGTTTTCAAACTGAAGCAAGTTATCCTTGAATGCAATCTAAAAATCAGTGGAGGGGAGGCCTGACTGCTCAGACCCCCATTGATGGGGAAAATAATGGACTTTTGTCCTCAGTTTGGAATGAAGCGGTGTTTGGGCAGTGTGCGCCCAGCTGCATTGGTTTCAATGGAAGGGCCATACACGGCTGAAGTGCAGTATTCCTGTTGTCCGACCGCAGCTCCATTCAGAACAGGAGACAAAAGTCTTGATCAATGGGGTCTGAGTGGTTGGGCCCGCACTGATTTATAACTAAAGCTCCCATGTTACGAAAACGCAGTGTATTCTGTTACCTACAAAGTGGACGGGATTCTGACTAATCTCATCCACACGTCGCAGAAAATAATCTGCAGCTGAAATGTGATGATCTCAAAAATGCTCGGGTTTTTGTAAATCGCAGCACGTCAATTATACCTACGGAAACGCTGGCGTTTTCTGTATAGGTATAATAAGGGGAAGAAAGTCTGCAGAGGAAAACCCAAAAAATTAAAAAAAAAAAAAAAAAAAAAAAAAAAAACACGATGTGTTTTCACTGCGGTATTTTCTGCAGTATTTGGGGGGGCTTTCAGCTCGATACATGGAGCTTTAGCCTTAAAATGTGGTTTTTGTTTTTTTTTTTTAATGTAGTTTGTGAGCCCCATATAGGGATCACAATGTACATTATTTTTTCCTATCAGTCTGTCTTTGTAGAATGGGAGGAAATCCACGCAAACACAGGGAGAACATACGAACTCCTTGCAGGAGTTCTTGGCGGTATTCGAACCCAGGACTCCAGCGCTGCAAGGCTGCAATGCTAACCACTGAGCCACCGTGTTGCCCCATAACCTTAAAATGTTTTTCTGGGATCCGATATTCTTAAAATAGGCCATCAATACCAAACCTGTAACAACAGTGCAAGATATGGCAGCTTTGCCCTATTCATTTGCAAGGGAAGACACTGCAATACCCGACATGTGCGACCCTATAAGCAGTCAGTGTGTGTGTGTGTGTGTGTGTGTGTGTGTGTGTGTGTGTGTGTGTGTGTGTGTGTGTGTGTGTGTGTGGGTGGAGGATGTTGAGGATCAGACCCCAACCAATCTGATATTGCTGCCACTCCATAGAATAATATGGAGGATCCTCACCTGTGCATGAAACATGGCCAGGCCTTTCGCTGTGTGCATCGGGATCAGGACTTTCATGAGGAACTGTTTATGTTCAGCTTTTAACGGTAATGCAAAACCATTGATAATGCTGTGAAGGGAAGCGGGAAACCGAGGGTTAATACAGACTGGATAGAAATAGACCAGATCGTTTGCCAAAGTTTCCCAGAATTGGTTGGACAGTTGGGCCCCATTGCTGCACCTCCTCCCCCCCAGTGGACCCTCCTTTCTTGAGACCTCCTCTATTCTGTAGATAGGGGCTAAGTGTTGTTAATGTCAGAGACAGACCAGGTTCAGACCCCTCTGCTTGTCTTTTAAGGGCTACGGTAAATTAAGGTGAATTTGTGGTGGACGTCGGCCTCCTTTTCCTGGTCAGTTTCCAGCCCATAGTAGAATTCTGTCACAAAGCAGATTAGGGCCAGATGAATGTGCGGTGAATCAGCCGCGGTATCCACACAAAGGTCAAGCCCAACACTGAGCAGCAGCGTATATAACAGGACATGTAACTGCAGCGAGATGGGACATAGCTCATTACCTGCCCAATATTTCAAGCAATTCTGCAACCCCATTAAAATGTTCCGTTTCATAGATAAACCTACAAAAGAAAGAAAAAATAAGAAACACATAGAGCAAAAGAAAAGATTTATAAGTCCTAAATGTCCGACTACAAAAAAAATCCCCAAAAAATTTTCCCCACGGACAGGCAGAAGACGCACACGGGCGGTCACTTTGCAAACCCATTCAAGTGAATGGGCTTCAAAACTGACGGCCGGGTTTCCGTCCCCTGTCCAGTTTCGCTGGGGTAGAAGACAGAAACCCGAAAGCGGACAACGAGCGCAAGTGGAGCAACTTTGCCTTGAACCACTTAACGGAAACCTGGCAGACAGTGTCTGCCCATGAGCATTTTGTGGTTTCTGTGGCGAAACCGATTTTATTTTTTTTTTAACCGGACACAGTTGGACATGCAGGACTTTGTGTCCGGTTAAAAAAACCAGTTTCGCCGCGGAGACCACAAAACACTCACGGGCGGACACTTTGCAAACCCACTCAAATGAATTGGGTTTGAAAAGTGACTGCCGCTTTCCGTCTCCTGTCCAGTTTCTTGGACAGAAGACAGAAACCTGAAAGCGCAGACTGGGTGCAGGTGTGAACCCGCCCTTACTTGTATAGGAGAAGTACTGCATGCGCTGACCGTCCACCAGTGGCTTCCGGCACCCATTGGCTACTAGATCAGATGATCAAAATAAAACTGAATAGGGCTGAGCTGCAATACTAAGCACAGCCCAATGGCAATGTCCGCCCATGTGCTTGGTAGGCAGTGAAGACAGCGCAGCATTCACCCCAGAGCTGAATTATTGGGGTCCCCGGGTGTGACTTTCAACAAAACAAAAGCTAACTCAACTATATCACAATCCTGGAGCACCCTTTTAACCCCTTCACTGCCTCAGCAACCTATTAAAACTGCCAAAATGGTCTGGTCGAAGAAGACGATGGATCGACACTGAAGCTGATGCACATATGGATTCCTACCTCAAGGCTCTTACAAGGGAGGACTGTGAGAGTTATCATGTCTGCCCCAAGTGTATGGACAGGAGGATCCAATACCTGAGAAATATGTTGTTAATTTGTTTTCTGATGAACGCTCTTAGGCCAAGGAATTTGCCGTAAATCCGATGTAATACAGTCTTGAGGAAGTCTCGTTCCCGGGGATCTTCGCTGTCAAACAACTCCAAGAGCTGGAACATAACAAGGGCAAAGACGTTACAGGAAATTCTGGTTTGAGCAACTACGCGAGAGGCCGGTGTAAGAAAGAAGCAAAATAACATTGAGGGCGATACAATGGAACAATGGGCTCCGAATACAAAACTTATAATCCGCCAACCAATGACAGGATTTATTTTGGGGTAAACAGGCAAAGCAAAGGTTAGTATACGGCAGTGAGCAGAAAAGGGACGGTAATATTCCAATTGTCTCAACCTGAATGAATATCTATCTATCTCCTATCTATCTATCTATCTATCTATCTATCTATCTCTCTATCTATCTCTCTCTCTATCTCTCTATCTCTCTATCTCTCCATCTATCTATCTATCTATCTATCTATCTATCTAATCTATCTCCTATCTATCTATCTATCTATCTATCTATCTATCTATCTATCTATCTATCTATCTAATCTATCTCCTATCTATCTATCTATCTATCTATCTATCTATCTATCTCATATCTATCTCATATCTATCTATCTATCTATCTATCTATCTATCTATCTATCTATCTAGTATCTATCTATCTACCTATCTATGCTACAATATGTTCAGCTCTATTCAAATAAATCCGTGCTAAACTGCAATACCAGACACAACCCACGAACAAGAGTGGCGCTCTTCCAAGGTACTAGCAAACCCAATCTCTTCAAATACCAGACAACCCTTTAAGAACTAGGTTCATACAGAGGTGACATTCATTTGCTCACGTGACCTGTTCGCAGCTCAGTCTCATCCAAGTGAATGGGGCTGAGCTGCAATACGAAGCAAAGCCACAACACAACCTATGGCGCTGTGCTTGGAATTCAGGCAGGTAAGTGCTGCGGCTTCTCCAAACAGGTGATTTGTGGGGGTCTAAGGGTAAGTTCACACGGGGTTTTTTGGTCAGGATTTTGAGGCTGTATCTGCTTCAAAATCCTGACCAAAAAGACAGCTGGTCAGTTCTTTTTTCCGGGAGCCGTTTGTTCCAGATCCGGGGAAAAAGAAGCGACATGCTTATTCTTTCAGGTGGATTCGCCTCGCAACATCCACCTGAAGACACTCCCTTCTCCCGACCAGGTCCATTCATTTGGGCCTAATCCAGAGCGGAGTGTGTGACTGCACCGGCATCCAGTCGCAGCTCCCGTATTTTGGACAGCCTCTGCTTCAGGTTCCAATCCAAAAAACCCCCGTGTGAACTTACCCTTAGGTGTCAGATCTCGGCCAATTTTTATGGTCTACATCCTCTAAGATCTAAATCCCGAGTAGAGAAGACAATTTACCTGCTGTACAAATTTCTGGTCCACGAACCTCTTTGCAATGCTTGGCTGGAAATCTGGACTCTCCAAAAATCTCAGGAAAAATTCATAAACCAGCTGTAAAAGGAAAAAAGAAAAAAAAAATTACATGAGAAGGGACAAACTATAGCAAGGGCTCATTCACACGGGGGGAGCCGCGTCACTCTTGGGTCAAAACCCGCCTGCCACGACCGTCGCAGTTTCCCTCTCCAGAGTCGGCTCAAATAAATGGGCTGACCACGGAGGTTGCTGCCACCAGGCGGACGCTGGGGCTCAACGAGACGTGGAAGCGCCTGAAGAAAGGACAGCAACATGCCGCTAGCGGAAAAAAGAACGCTAGCGGTCTCCATAGACCACCATTGTATGGAGGCAGATTTTGAGGTAAAATCCACTGTCAAAATCCGCCTCCTTGCCCCCGCGTGAACTAGCCCTAAGGCGAGATACATACGGTAGAACTTTCGTGGAAGAATCCCCCACGAAATGTCATGTTCCATTTTCATGGCGATTCCGTCCCAAACTCCCATTGAAGTGAATGGCAGGGACAGGTTTTCGAAACAGACTGGACACCGCAAAATCCGCCGTGTGAAGCTAGTCTGACAGACACGGTCAGGGCCAGGGATATGGAGCACAAGCAAGAGGTGAAAAAAAACTACCAGTCCCATTCTAGGGCCGATCATCACATGACATCCGCGTCAGAAAGCACGCTTTCGAATAGCACGCACCCATAGGAATGAATGGAAGCAGCCGGCACGCAGACTTTGCCTAATCCCCTGCGTGCCGGCTGCGTCCATTCATTCCTATGGGTGCGTGCTATTCGAAACTCCCGCTCATCTCTAGCATGATGCTGAGCTGCAATACCAAACCTGTCCACTGACCAGAGTGGTGCTGTTTTTGGAATAAAAAAAAAAAAGATTTTTTTTTCCCCTCCTGTATTACAAGTAATATCGTCATCAAAAAGGATAGAAAATAGAATCTAATTGTTTACATGTAGAGATGTCTACCCTGTGCTACGTATGTATGTGTATAGATAGATCTTTGATGTGGTGTTAACCCTACAGTTCCCACACTGCACTGAAGCAGCAGATACAGAGAGATAACAGGAAATCTATCAGTGACGGCGGATACAACACGATTGGTAAAGTTTTCACTATATACGCCCACACTGTAGGATGGAAGAAGTGTCAGACTGTGCATAATAGGGCGGTTTTCTTTTAAGAGACTCTCAGATTTTACCCTGTGACTGACACCGAGGTCTCCGTCAGATCATAAGCTTCACATAAAAGGAAGCTGTACGAGGCGTGGCGGCGGACAATGGCCGCTTTGTCCTCCACCACACAAGACGCCATAATCTGTCCTCCTGCTCCTCATGGCCGGCCATTCACGGGTTCTCGGACGCTTTCCTTATAGAGGATTTCTACTCCAATATCAGGAGTCTTGTAAAGCCGGAGAGGTCTAAGCCGACATTCACACAGGTGAAAATGGCAGCAAAGAACGTCCATTATTCACGGCTGTTTTTGGTGAAAAAATAAAATATTGCAGCAAAAACCATAGATTCTCTGCTGTGACTGGCCGTCACCTTAAAGGGGATTCCCAGACTAAAAATATTGATGACCGAACCTAAAATAAGGTCATCGGTTATCACATTAGTGGCGATCCCATACTGACACCCCACATCAGACAGCTGTGAAACGGATAGACAGAGAATTGAGCAGGAAGCAGACAGCGCTGTTCTCTGTATAGTGGACAGACCAGGTACTGCTGATCAGCTTCAATTCACATGATTGGGACCCAGACTGCAGTGACTCCGTTCTACCACTACACAGAGAACAGCGCTGTCTGCTTCCTGCTCCATTCTCTGTGCATCAGGTGAGAATACAGTGACATTGATGGAGGTGTTGAGTAGCAGACCCCACAGGCGTGATATTGGTGTACTAGGAAACACCCAGTAAGGTGATCAACACAGACTTTAGTGAGTCAACATAATGGATGTTCAGCATGCGAACACGTAGAAAAATACTGCGACTGATTGCTGGGAATTGTTACATGAAAATAGAAGTTTGGTGTGATTGCTCTTCATCTGCACAAAATCAGCAAAATTCTCTCCCTCTCCCCTCGATCAGGCAGAGGGGTTGTCCATTCTGATGGTGGGATTGTTCACACAAAGAATCCCACCATCTTACCATTATTAGAGGTGTATGGCTAGCCTGGAAGCCAGACGGACTAGTGAGGAGGAGGAAGAAAAGGAAGAGGAGGAAGAAAAGGAAGAGGAAGAAGAAAAGGAAGAGGAACAGGAAGGAGGAGGAGGAAGAAGAAGAGGAGGAACAGGAAGGAGGAGGAGAAAGAAGAAGAAGAGGAGGAACAGGAAGGAGGAGGAGGAAGAAGAAGAGGAGGAGGAACAGGAAGGAGGAGGAAGAGGAACAGGAAGGAGGAGGAGGAAGAAGAAGAGGAGGAGGCACAGGAAGAGGAGGAAAAGGAAGAGGAGGAAGAAAAGGAAGAGGAGGAAAAAGAAGAGGAGGAAAAAGAAGAGTAGGAAAAGGAAGAGGAAGGAGGAGGAGGAAGAAGAAGAGGAGGAGGAACAGGAAGTGGAGGAGGAAGAAGAGGAAAAGAAGAGGAGGAAGAAAAGGAAGAGGAACAGGAAGGAGGAGGAGGAAGAAGAAGAGGAGGAAAAGGAAGATGAAGAAGAAAAGGAAGAGGAAGAGGAGGAAAAGGAAGAGGAGGAAAAGGAAAAGGAAGAGGAGGAAAAGGAAGAGGAAGAGGAGGAAGAACAGGAAGAAAAGGAAGAGGAAGAAAAGGAAGAAAAGGAAGAGGAAGAAAAGGAAGAAGAAGAGGTGGAGGAACAGGAAGAGGAGGAAAAGGAAGAGGAAGAAGAAAAGGAAGAGGAGGAGGAAGAGGAGGAAAAGGAAGAGGAGGAAAAGGAAGAGGAGGAAAAGGAAGAGGAAGAGGAGGAAGAACAGGAAGAAAAGGAAGAGGAAGAAAAGGAAGAAGAAGAGGTGGAGGAACAGGAAGAGGAAAAGGAAGAGAAGGAGGAGGAAAAGGAAGAGGAGGAGGAGGAAAAGGAAGAGGAGGAGGAGGAAAAGGAAGAGGAGGAGGAGGAAAGGGTATCACTGATCCACATGACACACAAGATTTTACTAAATAGATATATTTATTCGTACTAGGAGAAATAATATTCGGGATTTCTTTGGAATTTATGGTTTTCCTCTTTTGCGCTCCTTTTGTATTTTCTAGGCTTAGCATTTCATTAATCCCAATGGGATGAAAACATTACTCTTCATTTTTCTGTGAAAAGCAATGCTACTCAATAGTGTATGGAAAACCAGCAGTGTGAACAGAGCCGAGCTCGGGCTACTTCATACGAAGTGGTATCTGCTGCCCAGGAGCATCTTCCAGAATCCAGAGGCCACTTCAGGAGATATTCCAGCCTCATAAGACAATGGAAGACCTCGGGAGGGCTGTATGTAGGTCTAGAGATACCCGACAAAGGTGCGTCTTACCTGTATGTGAGGCCATGAAGCTTCTAAGGTTGGCTCGTCCTCTTCGGGATCGAAGTCTGGATTGTCACTAGGAGGGAGCGTCCTAAAGATATTTGAGCTAATCTGTAAAAAGAGACGGAAACAAAGATTAAATATAGGAAAAAAAAAATAAGCAATGATCCAATAAATAAGGTTCTGTTCACGTGACTCTGGGGCTATATGTCAAAGGACTGTAATGACCTGCAGAGACCTATGTCAGCCATTGTATAACCAATATAGAGTGGTCAATTATACAGGAGAGTAGCCCGCAGTGCTTACGTATGTTTCCATAGACCCCCTTGTGTTGGTCTAATGGGGTCTATGGCTATAGAGAGATAGCTAGTATGTATCACACACAAAACTAGGTAGCCTAGTAAGAATGCTATACTGCCTGTGGTTTGGGATCAAGTTCTAAGACCAAGTTCAGACATAGCAGATTTGGGGCAGACTTGGTACAGAAAAGAAGGAGCAACAGAGGAATGGCTATTACTTCATGGGGAAGACAAGTACTATTCACAGACATGTCAGGAGAGCTGACAGATCCTCTCTAGTCACTTAGCTGAGACTTTTCTTGCCATTGGCGGCGGCACTGAACAAAGGTGGTTTGGGATCCTACAAGAGCGCAGGCTGTGACGGGACCTCGAGAGCACCAAACAAGGTCAAGGAATGGGACAAATAATGAAGAACCAAAACCGTAATGTAAAACATCCAGTAACATCATCACGGGGGAAAGTGGAAAAGACGTTCTGAGCCTGCGGTGAGATCACATTCAGGAAATGGCGCTTCCTGCCAAACACAAGGAGGAAACCGGAATATAAAAGTCTGGACGCACGACATGGGAGAGGTGTGTGTGCGCCGGGCACCGCCGATCTGGGGGTAGTGATGTACAGGCTGGAGATAGATAGATAGATAGATAGATAGATAGACATGAGATAGATAGATAGATAGATAGATAGATAGATAGATAGATAGGAGATAGATAGATAGATAGGAGATAGATAGATAGATAGATAGATAGGAGATAGATAGATAGATAGATAGATAGATAGATAGATAGATAGATAGATAGATAGGAGATAGATAGATAGATAGATAGATGGATAGATGGATAGATAGGAGATAGATAGATAGATAGATAGATAGATAGATAGATAGATAGATAGATTTTGCCATCCCGGCCTGAGCTCACGTTGCATTCACATTCCCTAGTGAGCCTTCTCGCTGTTTCGCCATCACACACGGACCCGGCAGGGGATCATCTACGGGATGCCAAGGATCTCATCATGTTTCTTAAAGTGTGAGATGGATAGTTACCTTCATGGTACACAACTTCAAGCATAAGAGAACAGACAAGCACCAACTATAATACACTAAATACCGGAGCCCGATATTATCAACGTGTCACCGGCCCGCTAATGGAAAGCCGGTTATAACTTTGGCTCAGTCCCTCGGGCTTGGTTCACACAGTTCAGTTATGAAGGATCACAACAAATCCCAAATCCTAGAGACCTGTTTGACAAGCAGAGAGGCGTAGACTAAAATACAGGTTCCCCTTACAAGTCTTTCCAGAGCTTTAAAGGGGGTCATCCAGGATTGGAAAACACATCTGCTTCTCAGGACGTAACGCCGGGTCCATTGATCACATGACCATGAATATGAAAGCTCTGCGGCATAGTCATGTGACTAACAAACAGTCAACAGGGGGGCGCTATAGAGAGTACAGTGACGGAAGGCGGAATATACCCGGGGTGACGGTCATGCAGAGTACATGTAAATACCAGCAGACGGCCCCTCTCCTCTCAATGCCCCTTGGAAATCCTGTATTTATGGGCAGCTTTATGGGAATGTAATGACATTGGGCAGACCTTATAGATGTACCCTATAGCTCCCGTACACTGCAGGTCTGTGTGCCCAGAGACCATATGGGTCCGCAGTATACATCTATATTGCATGAGCTACACCGTTACAATCTGCAACGTGTCATTGCTATATGAGGGATAGCGTGTCCATCGGCAGCTCATTTGCACAGGGCAGGCCTTTGGGAAGCCATGTTGATATAAGTTTACACGACTGCCATGGAGACTGACAGACGGACGCTGAGCCGGGGTGCCGGGATACTATTAATATAACACAGTGATGTGCAATTCCACCCAAGTCGGAGCATTTGCAAACTAAAAAACCTCTACATTCAATATGTGAAATAATGCCCAGGTTATAGACTGAGCGGCCACTTTATTAGAGACACATGAATGGAGCTCTCCATAGCAAACCTAAGTATCATCCACAGGTATCGGAGGACTCCAAGTGTGCCGAGAGATCCTTCCTCACCCCATTCTTTCACCTGCCTGACCTGCTGACACCTGACAGGAAGGATTCATTGGTCCTGCCCCTCCCATCGGCACGGTGCCCCAGAAATCTGACCCGTCTGACCTGGCCATGTTTCTTCACAGTTCAGGGAGTCTGTCACGGCAAACCCTGGCGGCATCAAAACAAAGGTGCAGCACAGAACTGGAAATACAAGGTAGTTATGTCTGAGTTATGGTGGCCTCATGGGGGAAGCGGTCAAGCAGATTTTGGGAGCCAGTATATAAGGTCAGAACCAAGACCACTATTTGGAATTTGGAAGACGATGTATATTTCATTGATTTCATTGCACCGCCCTGGTACTATGATGTCACACGGTCTTGTACCTGAATGTCCTCACAGCCACGTTATAAAGCTTCATATCAATAAAACCGCCATTCCACAAGTAAACTGAGCTTTGGCCATACATGACAACCACCGCAGTTCAACTCCCCAACAATCAGACACTTAAAGGGGTTCTCCTATCTCCACAATGATCCTGTGAATAGGTCACCAGTATGAAAAAAATCAGTTCGGAGCCAGAAACCCCCTTTAAAGGGGTTGTCGAGAAAACGGACAAATCACAGAGGAGACCGAGGACTGTGCAACATCATGACAAAGAATATAGAAAAAAAACTCCATTCAGGTGTACGCCGTGCCTTGACCGCCCAAAGTCCTGCACCGCATGTGATTGGCCGGTCAGCGGTCACAGGAATGGACCCAGTGATGAATCTCAGTGATGTCACCCGGTCCTTTCCAGCCACCACCGAGACAACGGATTGATCTCAGCGGTCTTATGCTGAATAGGACCTTCAGTGGTAACGGCACGGCGCCTGCCCAAACCGACAGCGGACACTGGGGACAGGAGAGTATTTTTTAAAATATTTTTAGTTGTGTTAGTTTTAGCAGAGACTGTTATCAGCTGTAGTGAGATTGCCATCGGCACGACTTACCATACGTACGATATCGGGGTACGCAGACTCCACAATCACCCCTCGGTTGGTGGACACGTACTCCACCAGTTCGTTCAGCGTGGCTCTCTTGATTTCTTTGCTCTTCAGGTCCGATATAGAGTCCATAAAATCAAACAGTACACAGCACTGCTGCAACTTCTGACAGAAGAGATCCTGCTGGTCGCCAGACGTCGCATCTATGGAGGAAGACAGACATGTCAGTGCCGCAGGTAGGACCGGTTACACCTAGGCTCGTAAAACATGGCTAGGATTCTGTGACAGATGCTAAACGGAGAGATCTGACTGGTTGTCGACACCCGGCTGCATCAATACACATCAATAACACACACACGTGACGGACAATGATAAGTCATGTTGTCGAATGTACTACACGTATGACACGTCATGTCTCGGTATCACTGACACTGTACGTCATGTTACACCTATGCTGGACATACACATTAGATATGTACAGAAGATTTCAGGGGTATAGCCAACCATCTAATGTGTATAGGGGGGGGGCAGCTACTTTGACCACTCTTCCCATTCCAGACGTTGCATCACTCAGCCGAGCATGCACGTGTCTAGGGGAACAGGAAAACATAACCAATCTAATGTATCTGAACTATAGCGTCTGCTTTAGAGGGGTCAGACCACAGGATAGGGCACAACATACCAAATCAGTGGGGGTCTGACCACCGATCAATGGAGTGGGGGTCCTGTTACCCTGTCCTAATGTGGTGTCAGGCTGAGCATGCTCACTGCGACTCCGCTCATTCTATAGGCAGTAGTCCCATAGACCGGGAATGAAGTTTAGCACAAATGTAACACACAAGAGACTCAAAATAAAACCCAGAAAAAGCTTTTTACGTGAAATCTAAAAACACAACATTAGGTCAGGGCTTTACAGAGGATGTTTTGCGCACAGATTCTTAGAGTACGGCGGCGGTAAAAAAAACGTACAATTCAGTCCCAGGGTCAGATCTTCGTGTAATCTACATTCCAGCGTAGTGAAAGGGGGAGGGGGTGACATCTACAAGCTTGTCCTTGTATAACATTATACGAAATACTTTCTAGATCAGTTCCTAGTTGGTATTTCAGGTCTCCGCTTGCACCGATTCAACAGAACTGAATTAATCAGAAAAAAAAAAAAAAAAAAACACATACACACACTATATATACACACGTAGATACAAAACCTGAACACATTTTGGAGGTTTCATCTAAATGGCAACAAAAAGGTAAAAACACAACGAAGAGCCTACAGTGATACAACGTTACACCAAACGAAATCCTGACGACAAAGAGCACATAAACCATTTGTACCTTAGCTGGAGGGACTGACAAGTCGTAGATGTCGCAGCAGATCAGATGCGGTCCCGTAACCACAGACAGAAGTAGCACATACAATTAGATGGGACAGAAAAGGAACAGGAATAGAAGGAAAGGAAACGTGAAGAGAGGAAGGAAGGAAGGAGGTCAGGCCGTCCCTGATACCTCCCGGGTAGGTTATTCAAGGGAACCACATTGGGTTAGGGCCACACAGGGTCACACAGCCGATGCCATGACCGCATTGCTTAGACTGACCACAGGACTCGGATAACACGGCCACCTCTGGCTGCGAGTAACCCCGGCTAGTCACTGACTATATCTTTGTTCACACTTGAATTGTGGGTTGCTTTGCAGAATCCAGCAGATTTGATGGAAAGAATAGTATTACATAATAAAATCGGAGGGAACCTCATTATAAAGATATAGGGTCCGTTACAGGCTTAGCTGTAATACCAGTGAGAACAGGATCTTAAAGAGGTGACCCCAAAGCAATCCCTGTCTATAAGCCTTATTACAACGTTGGAAGAAATTCTTCCATTATTAAAGACAACCTTTCATGTCCTTGGACACACAGGGGTTTATACGCCGCTAGAAAGCTGACCGTGCACTGAATTCATGTGCCCCAGGGCAAGAACTATCGGTGCCGTTACCAATGTCTATCCACAGTCAGAAGGGCGTTCCTGACAGTCTAGCTGGGAACGCCCCTCCTGACAGCAGTGTCCATAGCTCTGTACTGTCAGAGGGCGTTTCTTACCACCCCGCCATGACACTAAGCTGTAAGGAACGTCCCCCCAGTACAAAAACTCCCCTGTCAGGAACGCCCTTCTGACAGTGGACAGACATCGGTAACAGCACCCATAGCTCTTGCCCCGGGGCACATAATGGGAATGGGCGCTGAATTCAGTGCACTGTCCGCTTTCTAGTGGGATAAAACCATTCAAATAATCTGGACTAAAGCCGTACAGACGGGATATACAGCTCTGATGCAGAATTGCCATGATAACAGGCGGCAAACAGCTGCAGACCCTGTACTCATGTGCGCCCCCTATCTGCTACAATGTCAGACTACAATAGGTTAGTTTGTAGTCTGTTACCATGGAAACACCGAGGGATATAAAAAACAAAAACAACGTACAATATAGTTGGATATTTTTAATTAATTTGCTTCATTGTAGAAACGAATACATTGTTGCAAAAGTGTGACTATACTGAGTTTCCCCGTATATTTTTAGCATCTCTACTCTCGCTTTCACATATCCTTTGTTGCAAGGGACAGAGAGTGTTTCCAATTTTTTTTTAATTATTATTATTTATGTTAACATTTATCAAGGCGAATGCCCCCCAGACGTGGCCAAAAACGCACCTCAACTTGGTTCATTTTCTTTATTGCATCTCAGACTTTGCCCTACTTGTCACAATTCCCCTCCTGATTGGTGGCGCGTCGTACGCCTGAAGACTGGAGTAGTACTTGCCAGTCTTCATAAATTTACCCCCCATGTGTGGAGCCATACCCATAACAAGCGCTCCTACACTCACCGGCCACTTTATTAGGTACACCTGTCCAACTGCTCGTTAACACTTAATTTCTAATCAGCCAATCACATGGCGGCAACTCAGTGCATTTAGGCATGTAGACATGGTCAAGACAATCTCCTGCAGTTCAAACCGAGCATCAGTATGGGGAAGAAAGGTGATTTGAGTGCCTCTGAACGTGGCATGGTTGTTGGTGCCAGAAGGGCTGGTCTGAGTATTTCAGAAACTGCTGATCTACTGGGATTTTCACGCACAACCATCTCTAGGGTTTACAGAGAATGGTCCGAAAAAGAAAAAACATCCAGTGAGCGGCAGTTCTGTGGGCGGAAATGCGTTGTTGATGCCAGAGGTCAGAGGAGAATGGCCAGACTGGTTCGAGCTGATAGAAAGGCAACAGTGACTCAAATAGCCACCCGTTACAACCAAGGTAGCCAGAAGAGCATCTCTGAACGCCGCACAGTACGTCCAACTTTGAGGCAGATGGGCTACAGCAGCAGAAGACCACACCGGGTGCCACTCCTTTCAGCTAAGAACAGGAAACTGAGGCTACAATTTGCACAAGCTCATCGAAATTGGACAATTGAAGATTGGAAAAACGTTGCCTGGTCTGATGAGTCTCGATTTCTGCTGCGACATTCGGATGGTAGGGTCAGAATTTGGCGTCAACAACATGAAAGCATGGATCCATCCTGCCTTGTATCAACGGTTCAGGCTGGTGGTGGTGATGTCATGGTGTGGGGAATATTTTCTTGGCACTCTTTGGGCCCCTTGGTACCAATTGAGCATCGTTGCAACGCCAAAGCCTACCTGAGTATTGTTGCTGACCATGTCCATCCCTTTATGACCACAATGTACCCAACACCTGATGGCTACTTTCAGCAGGATAATGCAATGCCATGTCATAAAGCTGGAATCATCTCAGACTGGTTTCTTGAACATGACAATGAGTTCACTGTACTCCAATGGCCTCCACAGTCACCAGATCTCAATCCAATAGAGGAGTATCTTTGGGATGTGGTGGAACGGGAGATTCGCATCATGGATGTGCAGCCGACAAATCTGCGGCAACTGTGTGATGCCATCATGTCAATATGGACCAAAATCTCTGAGGAATGCTTCCAGCACCTTGTTGTATCTATGCCACGAAGAATTGAGGCAGTTCTGAAGGCAAAAGGGGGTCCAACCCGTTACTAGCATGGTGTACCTAATAAAGTGGCCGGTGAGTGTATTTTGTGTGTATGGCCCTTTAAATATATTCCTAGAATACATATACAGTAGATGCCGAGCGCGATCCCGGAGATTATACCCACGCCGGGTCCCATCACAGTGACAATCCTCCCCGTCCCCTATATCTTATGACAGCTTCCCAAGTTAGAATCCATGAATTGCTTTTTCAGCATGTCACCGAGAGGTGATGTCCCGTACGTTGCTAGGATACAGCCCCCCCCCCCAACACCAAAAATAACCCCGAGTCTCCGGAGGTAAAAGATAATAATATCACATTACCAATGTAATACGAGGAGCCCAGAAACCCGAGAATACAAATGCATCAACGTGGACTGAAGACACCCAGCTCGCCCCATTCACCCAGCTCGCCCAGGAAAGCGAGAGATAAATACACACAGGCTTCCGATAGGAAGAGTTGTGGGAGTCGGATTCTGGCAGATTCAATTCCCTGAATATTGTTTCCTTATTTACTTAGATTATCGCTTGGCATAGAAAGCAATGAAGACCGTGTGGGGGAGGGTGAACGCCCGGTATATAGCGACGTCATAGGCTGCAGCGGTGTGCAGACACTCGCCACTCATATCCTTTCTTGGGGATCACAATGTAGAGGGAACCTAACAAAATAAATACATTTCTCCCCATCTCCAAAGTACCCCCACCCAATTACCTTTAGCAGTCAAGGAGGTGGGGATGAGGAATTAGGGCACTATCACCAATGTGAGGGGTGGGCACCATTACCTGAAGGGCACAGTATTACCTATGTGTAGGGCATGGGGGTGCCATTATGGACTATTACTTATGTGGAGGGCACTATTAGGGAACAATGCACCCCTATAGGTAATAGTAACCCCCCCTACACATAAGTAATATTGTGCCCTACAGGTATTAGTCCCTAATACTGCCCTCCACATAGGTAACACTGCACCCCTATAGGTAAAAGTAACCCCCCCATACCCTAAACATAGGTAACACTGCACCCCTATAGGTAATAGTCCCTGAGGGCACAGGGGTGTACTATTCCCTATAGGGGTGCAGTATTACCTATGTGGAAGGCACAGGGGTGTACTATTCCCTATAGGGGTGCAGTATTACCTATGTGGAGGGCACTATTAGGGACTATTACCTATAGGGGTGCAGTATTACTTGTCTAGGGCACAGGGGTTACAATTTATTTGCCATCATGTCACTTGAGACCCGGAGATGAAGCTGAATGTTATTTTAGCAACCAAAGATCATTGTGATATTTTCCGACTCCTCCACTAATGTAAGTGAATGGGGACACATTGTGATACTGAGGGTACTGTGACGGCCCCCACCATGCCCTAATCTCTGAGGACAAGGCACATCATCACACGCCCGCCCTGTACTTTCATCTATAAGCCCTTGTCTTCTAGTTCTCTTCCTCTTCTGGTACCTGCACACTTGGGGACCCCGTTCTTGTAGTCACTGGGAGACCTGTGCTAAACCGATATGTATCCCCCATCATGTGTACAAGGCCTAAATGTGAGTGGGAAAACCCATTTAATGGCAGAGAGCTGCCGTATCCATCCAGACCACTGCACAGAACAGGAATCTGCAGCCATCAGTCAATATACACGTGTAGTCCGAGCATGCAGGTATACTGAGGGGTCTAACATGTGAGAGATCGGGAGGAACGGGTGCTGGCTGAATGAGTGTTGACCTAATATGTGATTCTAGATTTTCAGTTTTCATCCCCTCCCCATCCCATATTGACACCCAGGACCCCCCTGGCCGGCCCTTATGTGTGACCTCCGATGTTCTCACACCGTACAATACCATTTATTATCATAGGGACCTTTGTAAAGGGAACGAGATGTAACAGTTCAGACATTTGCATGTACCTATCAATTTACAGAGTATTATCACAACAGTCCATTATGTACAGTCATAACACAGTAATAAGCCATTAACAGAACATGACCATGAGCGCTGCCATGCAAAGATGTGCCCGCACTGATGCCAACTTACTCCAGACCCAAAATATTACCCAGAGGGAAGATGGCCACGGCGCAAGCTGACTGCTCCAGTACTAGACCTCTGTAGTAGGATCTTGTTATGGCGCCCCCTGCTGTTCTTTTGCTTCCCCTCTCAGAGTGTCCACCAGCGTTGGTGAAGGAGCTTCTTCTAGTGTGACAAGTCTTATCGGGCGGCCGGTATAATACCCAAAAACACTCAGACACTGGTGGTAAGACTGAGCATGTGCGAACACTAGCATTGGATAGACTGGGGAAGGAAAATGTACCAGGAATAGAAGTGCTGCATGTTTGGTGCACAGAATATGTACCACTTCAAGGGGCAACACGGTGGCTCAGTGGCTAGCATTGCAGCCTTGCAGCGCTAGAGTCCTGGGTTCGAATCCTGCCAGGAAAATATCTGCAAGGAGTATGTATGTTCTCCCCGTGTTTGCCTGGATTTCCTCCCATTCTTTGGGTTTTATTCGGTATGCAAATGGTTCTCTCAAGGCAGAGCAGACTGCGCATGCCCGGGCCACAAGAAAATGGCCGCTTACACCAGCTTACTGAGTAAGCAGCTAGAAGAAAAGCGGCCATTTTCTTGTGGCCCGGGCACGTGTAGTCGGCTCTGCCTCGAGGCCTAGCAGATTGAAACCCAGGAACAAAGAAGAGACAGGGAGAGGGCGTTCCAGAAGATGGAGGTGGCACTGGAGAGTTCTCTTGCTGTGTTGGGGACGCCCCCCAATGCTGTTTGATCACTGAGGACCGCCCCCAGTGCTGCGAGAAAACTCATTATTTAACAAATTATTAACACAGAAGAAAAAACCCGGATTTCTACTGAATGGCGGCGCGGAGAAGACATCTAAAGGTAGGAGAAGAGCAGCCTTCTTAAGGCTATTCCGACGTGTTAGTCAGGAAAAAAAAGGGGGAAAACAATGATAGGATCCCTTTAAAGGGATGATGTCACTTCTATAGGATGGAGGATAAATTGTGATCAGACGCCTGACGAGAA
Organism: Leptodactylus fuscus; assembly: GCF_031893055.1. Taxonomy (NCBI): domain Eukaryota; kingdom Metazoa; phylum Chordata; class Amphibia; order Anura; family Leptodactylidae; genus Leptodactylus; species Leptodactylus fuscus. The sequence continues at coordinate 14,838,300 of NC_134267.1, read as the reverse complement.
TGGGGGGGGGGGGGGGGGTTGCCGCCTCCATTGTGAATGCATATGTGCTAAAGGCAGCCAAACCCTTGACGTGCCCTCATTGTGAGTGCTGGAGACGGCGGATACCAAGTATAAGACCCCCGTCAACCAGATATTGATATCCTGTCCTAAGGATCAGCCATCAATATGTAGGGTTGGATAACCGCAGTGTAACATATATACACACAGTATTGCCCTGGTATTGTTACCCCATAGGTAACAATAGTTGGGTGAAGTCAACAAATAATAGGCATCACAAAAAGGGACTACAAAACCGCAAATCACACCCATAGTAAGGAGTACTAGTGACCATAACTAGGGGACTAAGCGGTGAGCCTTAAGGTGTACCCCAAATTATAAAACAACCTTAAATGGATCCTATCACTCAGACGACATTTTTTTCTTAGTACCACGTCGGAATAGCCTTAAGAAAGGCTATTCTTCTCCTACCTTTCGTTGTCTTCTCTGCACCACCATTCCGTAGGAATCTTGGTTCTTGTCGGTATGTAAATTAGCTCTATTGCAGCACTGGGGGCGGGCCCAATACTGTGAAAGAACTCTCCAGCGCTGCCTCCTCTTCTTGAGCAGCGTCATCATCAGCCTCTTCTTCTGGTGGTGGCTTGTAACTTCTAATGCCTCCGGCAGAGCAGACTGCGCATGCCCATAGGCCACGAGAAAATGGCCGCTTTCATAGTGTTGTAAGCGGCCATTTTCTCAGGGCCTGTGGGGATGCGCAGTCTGCTCTGCCTGAGGCCTAGAAGTAAGAAGACACCGCCCAAAGAAGAGAATGAAGAGGCCGTTCCTGATGAAGATGGAGGCGGCGCTGGAGAGAGTTCTCTCACAGCATTGGGGCCGCCCCCAGTGCTGCGAGAGAGCTCATTTACATACTGAAAAGAACCAGGATTGTAGGCGAACGGCGGCGCGGAGAAGACAATGACAGGTAGGAGAAGAATAGCCTTTCTTAAGGCTATTCCGATGTGGTACTTAGAAAAAATGTTGTCTGAATGATAGGATCCCTTTAATAAATAAGAAACACTGTAATATATCTTATTATAGAAATCTTGTATCCTTCTCAGCTTATTAGGCTGAACTTCTTTATACATAGAAGTCTATGGAGAAGGGATACCCTGCTACTATAAGGCAACTCTGCTGACACGGCTGTATCTTGAAGACAAGACTCTACCACTGTACACAATGAGGCAATAAATATATTAACAACGTCATCCCCCCTCCCCTCTCCATAGACGTCTGTGTGTGAGCCAGGATCCGATAAAGATTAAAGTAAACAAACACCCTGAGTGAAGATAAGGAGGAGGACAACGGCCTGATAAGCAGAGAAGGAAAGAGATTTCTTTAATAAGATATATTACAAAGTTTCTTCTATTCCCCTGCACTAAGTGGTTTTATAGCTGGAGGACACTTTCGTGTATTCTCGTATTATAAACACATACTTGGCGTCCTGTGTATTCGGCGAAGGAACCTGACACCAGATTAGGCATCCATTTCTCATTAGCGCAACAAGAAACTGGAAAAGTTCCATGACTAAGTATGTCACAGCGATAGTATACCGCACCGGGAATAGAAACACTTCTGACACCGCTACAGCGGTATCAATACCTGGCAGGGATATGGGGGTACGGTAAGGTCTCACACAGCTCTATAGGTGCTCCAATATGGCCGTAGGCATCATGGCCGCACTCCTGACTTCTCTGCAGGGCTGTGGTACAAAGCGGTGCCCGGTTCACGACCCTCCCTTATGTTGCTACATGTCGATTTTGGCTGCAACACAACCAAAAAACACACTCATGCTATGGTATAGGACGGCATAATAAAAGGGAATGGGATCTACTGAAGTGAGCCCTAAAGAGAGACAGTCACTCTTTACAGCAGGCGAGGACGACACCGAGAAATCGACTGCGGCAACCAAAGATTATATGGTGTAATGAAAGTCAATGGGGTTGCCTTGAGACTCCAGATTTAATCCGGGGTATGGGATGCAAGGGTTAATAAATTCCCCCGGCCACAAGGGAACCATACACAAGTCTCATGGTGGGATTCCCGGAGCCCCTTCAGATGGTGAGGGTGCTGGCTGTCGGCCAACCAGGTCACATGACCATTATCGCCGGGCCTTTGCACGTGGAGGTGACATCATCCTCTCCGACCTATGACATCACTCCCCGGGCGGTTCCAGGACAGGTGACTATAACACTGGAGTCAGGACTGGAAACATCTCCTCTGCGGGGTTATGTGAATGTGACTGTGCGGGGTCATCGGAATATTCGGTGGTTTCGGTAACATTTCAGCTTGAAAGTAAAAATGTGATCGGAGCAGAAGTTGTGTATTTTCCTACTTGTTGCGGGATCTAAAAAAGATTGTGAGTGTGCCGCACGAGTCCAGGGCGACTCCAGTACCTTAATGGGAATAGATCTGTTTTGGGATGGAAAAAGTTGAACCTGATATTACATTGGCACGCTCGCCTTCACAAACTCCTTATTTAGAAGTCAGTTTTAGCTTTACTGCACGACAATGTGAGCTCGGATACTCGCTGCGCCGTCCAGGAAGAGAACGAAGAATAATGGGACTGGAGACACTGGGATGGAGCAGGGATTTTGGAAGGGTCCTCTGCTGTAGACTGTGTATCATCCTGAGTCGTTCTGCATAAGTTACCCTCCCCCTTTCCCCCCCCTCCACCTCCCCATTAGTGCCACCCACTGATCCTAGCGATTGAGTCTTTGCAAGGCTAAAGAGACAACCTGCGCCATTTCGGACACAAACCGTATGGTCCAGGCCAATCGCCTCCATTGTGATGAAGAATCCAGACAGAATTTGGAGGAGGAAACAGCCTTATTATCAGCTCCAAATTCCTCCCGTGTGAATGACCCCCTAATCCTACTAAATATTATTAATGTGAAAGTTTGTGTGTTTGGATGTTTGTTCCGCTATCACGACGCTATCACGGATTACCCTCAAATTTGAAACATACCTAGAATGGGACCAGGAATAGACTATAGGCGTCTTAACATCCCCACACAGAGCCGAGTTTGCCCACCGTGAGCACCGGAAATCACGGTCGGTGTACGCTGCAGGACCTGAGATGAAGTCCTGGATTTCAATCTTCTAGGCCTTGGGCAAAGCCAAATGTGCATGCCCGGGCCACAAGAAAATGGCCGCTTACACCAGCTTACTGTGTAAGCGGCCATTTTCTTGAGGCCGCTGGCATGTGCAGTTGTCTGTGTCTGAGGCCTAGAAGATTGAAACCCAGGATGGAAGAAGACACAAGGAGAGGGCGTTGCAGAAGAAGATGGAGGTGGGGCTGGAGAGTTCTCTTGCAGCATTGGGGTCGCCCCCAGTGCTGTTTGAGTGCTAGGGCCCGCCCTCGGTGCTGCGAGAGAACTCATTTGCATACAGACGGAAAACGGAATATCTACCGAACAGCGGTGCGGAGAAGACATCTAAAGGTAGGAGAAGAATAGCCTTTCTTAAGGCTATTCCAACGTGTGATCACCAAAAAAACTGATTTTAATAATAGAATCCCTTTAATGAGTGTCGGGTTGAGGCATCCGCAGCCTGCGAACATTCGCACAACGTGTCACACAAGGTGCAGATCAGGACTTGTGGTGTAAGTTTGACACAAGATAGAGCCAAACGTGCACCATAATGTCACCCCTGTATATAATGTGACAGCCCCATTGTCTTCAGGTGACTGCTGGGAATGTAGGGACATCGACGTCCAGGAACAGACACTGTATCTCCATGGTGGTAACGTAGAAACCTTCTGTGTCTGACACAATGTCATTCCACCATTGTGTGTGTACAGTGTGCGACATACCAGCGGTGACACAAGCACACAATACACATCACCCTGAGCAAACATCCCCATACACAGACACCGCCAGACAATGCACAGACACCGCCAGACTACAGCGATGTGACTGTATCCAGTGCACTCATCTGTAATAGAACAGGTAGAGACTGAGGCCGCCAGAAGTAGAACGTCCGTCACCGGTTGCCCAAACTGGACTTTTACGTTAGGAGGAGGTGTCAAGGAGTTAAAAAATGGACGATCTGGTCAGTAACTTCTGTTCCGACAGGGTGCCATAGCTGGGACTCCGACAGATCAGCTGCTAAAAGTAGAAAGGATCCCGCTTCACAGGCCCGGGACGTCACGCTCATTTGTCACATGGCCTATTTGAATCTCAGTCCCATTCGCATGATTGGGACTGAGCTGCAATACCACAAGCCTCGCCGCTATGCAATGTAAGGCACTGTTCTTAGTTTTCTGTGAACACGCTGCAGCACCGACCTCCTGATCTATGGGGTGCCGGCAGGTGCAGGATTCATCTTAGAAAAAGCCTTAAATGGATTATAGACCACAGGACAAACAAACAGCGCCACATCTATTAATAGGCTGTGCATGGTACTGCAGTCCAGCTTATTCACGTCACTCTGAGCTGCCATACAGGACCCAACCCCTAGAAAGCCACTAATCCTGGGACAACCCTATTAAAGGATATATTTACCTTATGTCCACACCCTCCGCACGACTACCAGCCTGTCAGGCGTCCTCCCTCCTCTCCATTGTGGTGACAGTCTATGCAGGAGGACAATTATACATCGTGGTTTCTGTATAGGAGGCCTCTACATTCCTCCATGCGGGAACCTACCAGCATTCTGTTTATAGCAACTGCCTAGAGCCATCAGGCAACCAGTGTGTATGGGGCCCGAGGAGGAAAGCGGCGGAACGTCCGGTCAGTGGTATGTGGGAAAGTTATAATCTCCGTGGTGGTGCCTGCACCTGCAAAGCAGAAAATAGCAAAGCCCCCCCCCCCCCCCCCCCCCCGCAAGATTATACTGCAGAAGTCGTCAGGCCTGTGTCACCTCATGTAGGGCATACAGGGAAATGGGAGGGGATCTGTTTTGAGCGCTCACACTCGGACATGTGTATACACATGTATACGCATTAGTCTGTGAGAACCAAGCCTTACACTAAATTTTCTCCATTGCAAAGTAAATGTGTTACCAGTATCTCTAAGCCAATCCTGCGGTGGTCAGCCGCCTGCCAGGGGTTATCTTGGTGACCCCAGCCCACTAATCCTCAGGCTTCAAAGCCGACCTATAGGGACACAATCGCACCCTCTGCAAATAGTTGTGCTTTCTAGGAATGCAACTATGGTCTATGGCCGAGCAAATTTGGCACAGCAGGCAACTTCTAGCAATTGGGACCGAAACCAAGAAATTTAGAGGGGGAGGGGGGTATCACAGACGCTTTATAGGGAAATCTCCAAGTGGTTTATTTACCCACCAGGGCTGTGGAGTTGGAGTCAGTACCGGTTTTGGGTACTGCATCAGTCTGGCCTTGGCGATCAGAGCAGGAGTTGTGACTGGAGCCTACGGACTCCACAGCCCTGCTACCCCAAATAAAGACACCGCACCCATCTCTAAAATGACTCAAGCCCTCCCCCGGATTCTGTCCCATGACTAAACCTCACTGACAGATCCAGACGGTCAGCAGCGGTCACTTCTTAAGAATCAGCATTTTTCTCTGAGCCCCTACTGGTCAGACAGGGGATCACACGACACTACATCTATGGATGCAACTGGTGCTTGGATGAAAGAAATAAGGGCACGTTCACATTAACGCTGTTAGCGCCTATTGTTCGCTTCCGTCAGAAAATCACCTTATCAACGTACACTAACGGATCCATTAGAGGTCCTATTGATTTCAGTGGGATTTGTTCTGTTTATTAGTGACCGTTTTTGTCAAATCCATCCCAGGTCCGTTACTTTGGTGGAGAATGCGGGGAGCAGGACTTTTCGCTCCAATGAAAATAATGAACTTTTGACATGGGAAGTGCCTGAAGAGAAGTGTGTGGGTTTATACACAGAGCCGACTGTGCATGCCTGTGGCCACAAGAAAAATGGCCGCTTACACAGTAAGTGGCCATGCGCAGTCAGTTCAACCCGAGGCCTAGTAGTTTGAACCAAGCTCCGGAAGAAGACTCAGAGAGGACATTCCTGAAGAAGATGGAGGTGACACTGGAGGGTTCTCTCGCAGCATTGGAGACACCCCCAGTGCTGCGAAAGAACTCATTTGTATACAGACGAAAACAGGGATTTCTAACGAACGGCGGTGCGGAGAAGACATCTAAAGGTAGGAGACGAATAGACTTTCTTAAGGCTATTCTTACGTGTTCGGGACAAAAAATTTGATTTTAATGGTAGAAGCCCTTTAAGCAGATTAGGTTTTCCAAATGAAAACTTGAACGTATGTGTGCACCTGGTGTATAGCTAATGGACACAAGACAAAGGTATCAGGCGGTCGTCCATTATTTATTACGCATACGGATGACATCACGGCAGGTGACACGCACGGTCATGCGCATGTCGTCTTACACTACTAGAATGCGGTTGTTACAATTATATAAAGGTATTTTGTTAGGAATGTCGCTGTAGACGTATTCACGTAGACCTGCATAGTGTCCATTGTACATACCAGTACTTCTGCATGCAGAAAGGTGAAGGCGCGGCTGTACAACCAGTGTGCTTGGAATTGCTGCTCAGCTGCAATCACTCGCATGGGACTGAGCTGCAGGCATGGCTGACAATGACACGGACTACCTTAACCCATCTTATCCTGCAATTAAATGGATATTACACAAACCGCAGCCGCATTACCATATGGTAATCCAGAAAACCACTGCTACGTCATCGCTCCTGTTCCCCAGCCAAGAGAACGTCCCCCCAGGGCTGGCAAGTCCCAGCTGGTTCCCCTGTTTATGCGAGGCCATTAATTTGCGCATTCGTTACCAAGACTTCTGGCGTTTCTGTACATTTCCAATTGGTTAAAAGTAACCTCATGACTTACGATAACCGGCCCCTGTCGTATCTATCGATTCATTTCTAAATTCAGGGTTGACGGGTCCCGTTGCGGCAATACCTGAAGCATCTTTTACAGTCTGATACGGTCAGCATTAGAGCGAGTTCACAAGACAGAATTCGACGTGGATTTCGATCCAAAAATCAGCAACAGATTGCATCAGATAGGACAGGTCCTAGTCCCGTCCTATTTTGTGGCCCGAGCTTCCATGGCTCCTATTCATTTAATGAAAGGGACTGTGTACGGGCGGCACATGGGGACATCCCCGCGTCCCCTGTGCGTTTAAATCATGACAGGCCGGTTGCAGAACGGTCGTATGCAACCGGCCTCAGTCCCAGATCATGCCTAGGTTTCATTTAAAGGGATTCTACCACTAAAACACTTTTTTTTCTAGTTACCACGTCGGAATAGCCTTTAAAAAGGCTATTCGTCTCTTACCTGTGGAAGTGCTCTCCGCCGCGCCGTTCGTTCAAAATACCGGTTTGTACCGGTATGCTAATGAGTTCTCTCGCAGCGATGGGGGCGTCCCCATTGCAGCTCGAAAACTCACCGCAGCGCCGCCTCTCCTGTCTTCGGTGTCCTCCCCTTGCTTCTTCAGCGTACTGTCGGACGCCTGCGCAGTACGCTCTGTTCGACGAAGATTGCGATCCCAGCCATAGTGCGGGCACCGAACTTTCGCGCATGCGCAGTACGTTCGGCAATCTTCGCCGAACAGAGAGCATACTGTGCAGGCGTCCGACAGACGCTGAAGAGGCAAGGGGAGGACACCGAAGACAGGAGAGGCGGCGCTGCGGTGAGTTTTCGAGCTGCAATGGGGACGCCCCCATCGCTGCGAGAGAACTCATTAGTATACCGGTACAAACCGGTATTTTGAACGAACGGCGCGGCGGAGAGCACTTCCACAGGTAAGAGACGAATAGCCTTTTTAAAGGCTATTCCGACGTGGTAACTAGAAAAAAAAGTGTTTTAGTGGTAGAATCCCTTTAAACCAGGCATTGATGTATAGGGAACGATCTTCCAAAAGGTGGCGCTAGAGCACGTTCCCCTTTTTCACCACGGAGGACTTATTTGCATATTCTGACCTCAGAAGGAAGTTGTCAATGCATTACCAGAATATGCAAAACCTTGTAAAACGACATTGCAAACAAATTCTACAGACTCCATCCCTTAGGAACGAGCTCCAGAGCCATCTCCTCCGTCTTGATGGTGTAATGGCGACCAGCCTGTATAACAGAGCCGCTCAGCGCTGTCGCACCTACCGCAACCTGCTAAGACGTGATATTCTGAGATTTAGCAAATTTAGCTCTGACAAACAAAAGTGTAAAAAAAAAAAAGCAGCAAAGTCTTATAAAATAAAGAAGTTGTAACTATAGTAGACTAGGCTCTGCCTGTGCCTTCATCTGCGGGTTGTTGGCGTCGATGGTTCGCCAGCTCAGGTGTTTTAGAAGCTCTCAAGCTGTTCTGCTGCTGAACTAGTTCCTCGCGCTGTGCCTGTGATTGTTCCGGCATCTCAGCAACTCGCTGGGACGCCATATTTTGTGTCTCAATGATCCGCCAGCTCCGGCTGCTCTAAAAGCCGCTTGACGCCTAGCTTACTCAACCCCCCTGAGTTCCGCTTGAGGAGAACTCTGCAACTTCTGGCTCCTTTATAGCTCTCGTTATTTTGCCACAAATTCCATTTCCTTTTACCCAGCATGCTTAAAACTGGCAATCTGCCAATATGGATTAAAGGAGTTTTCCCATCCAGTGTCTCAGCACTGGAGCAGATCAGATAATATGCAAATACTTGTTCACAATGCACTCAGTGTTATCTGTGTGTTTGCATAGAGAGATAACAGCCCTGGGACCTGAGATAAGCTGCAGCCAAGAGTAGAGTAATATAGTATGTGAACATAAATTCATAACAGTTGTATGTGCTTAATTTCATCCAAATCCATTCAGCCTTTTTTGCGTGAAAGAGTAACAAACACACAAACTTTCACATTTACATAGTAGGATAGGATAAGATGGCTGAGCCACGGTGCGGTGCCTGCTGCAGGGTCTGGGGGAGTCGTGCATGACAGGACTTCTCTCTTTGGTGGTCTTTAGGATAGGTTCAGTGGACGACAGATACCCAGGACCCCCACAAATTATCTGGCAGTCAGGTTAGCATCGCTTCCATGTTCATTCATCCACTGGTTTAGTCTATTCTACTGAATGGAGCTAAGCTGCAATACCAAACACAGCCATTATGCAATGTATGGCGCTCTTCGTCATATTCAGTGAAAAGGCCTCAGCGCTCACCTGAGCACTGAGGTCTCTTCAAGCAGCTGATCGGTGATGGTCCCAGGTGTCAGACCTCGAACGATTTTCCTCTTGGGGAGATTACCTGTCTGGCAGCAGATTTCTCCCTTTTCCCCATTCCCAGCACACTCAGCTGAGCATGCATGTGTATGGGGGGGGGGGGTTTAGGCCAGAATGCAGCCAGAAGAATAAGAATTTGGCTAACAGCTACTATACAAGGCCACCAAGGACAGGTCACCCATAACAGATCGGCTGTATGAAGGAAGCCGAGACACTTTTGCAAAAACCATGACCCCTTCACTACATGTCGACTGATTCCTAGCGGCCAGGCCATGCAAGAAGTAAATAGGAGGAGACTATAACCATACGGATGGGCCGACGCTGTAAACAGTGGAGGGGTCGTACGTGTACGAGGAATAGATACGCAAAAACTGACCCACTGAAACAAAGATTGGATTCTGTGCACCGTATCACCCACTTTACATACAAGCAGCTACGCTGTGGGGGACAGGAGGGTCTTACAGAATTGGTGGGGGTCTGCTACTGACCATGAGGTTATCTTCTACACTGGGAACACCCAGGAATTCAGAAGTCACATCGCCTAAGATTTAGTTCACGTTCTGACGCTTTTTTACGTTTAAGCCAAAACCCATAGACCAGTATGACGTTCTCTACATCGGCCAATGGCCACAGAACAAGAGACACAAGAACGCAACCGACAAGAGCACCTCAAGGAGAGACGATACAGCCTGCCAATCCCGGACTCCCCTAATGGCCGCCCTTATCTCGGGGCGCACTGAGCGCTACTTATCACCAGGCCGTGCCCCTCGCCTCCTCAGATTATCACTTTTATTTTCATTATCTCCCACAATGATCTATTGCAGATTTGTGATCGTCCTCGTGACGGCTGCGCGTCCTCATCTACAGACCTGCTGGAATTCGGAGCCTTATCTGATGAAACCAGGAACAGGTTTTACAGGTTGTACTTTATGGACTTTCTTCTTAATTCAGCCCAAGTAACTAAATAACAAAATGCTAATTGTAGCTTCACCATGTTAGAGCGAATGTGCAGATCAGAGGTAAAGAAACATGCGAGTTCCAAGCGCTCAACTTCACCTTCTTAGATGGATTTTTCAGGCTTTATCCTAAAGCTAGGCCAGCAACTGAAGATCAGCGGTACTGCAGTTCTACCCCTGCCACAAGACCAGCATATCACCCCAGCCCTGCAGATAGATAGGTTACTGTCACCAGAACCAGCATATCACCCCAGTCCTGCAGATAGATAGGTTACTGTCACCAGACCCAGTATATCACTCCAGCCCTGCAGATAGATAGGTTACTGTCACCAGAACCAGCATATCACCCCAGTCCTGCAGATAGATAGGTTACTGTCACCAGGACCAGCATATCACCCCAGTCCTGCAGATAGATAGGTTACTGTCACCAGAACCAGCATATCACCCCAGCCCTGCAGATAGATAGGTTACTGTCACCAGACCCAGCATATCACCCCAGCATGGCAGATAGATAGGTTACTGTCACCAGACCCCAGCATATCACCCGAGTCCTGCAGATAGATATGCTGGTCCTGGTGACAGTAACCTATCACCCCAGTCCTGCAGATAGATAGGTTACTGTCACCAGAACCAGCATATCACCCCAGCCCTGCAGATAGATAGGTTACTGTCACCAGACCCAGCATATCACCCCAGCATGGCAGATAGATAGGTTACTGTCACCAGAACCAGCATATCACCCCAGTCCTGCAGATAGATAGGTTACTGTCACCAGCACCAGCATATCACCCCAGCCCAGCAGATAGATAGGTTACTGTCACCAGACCCAGCATATCACCCCAGTCCTGCAGATAGATAGGTTACTGTCACCAGAACCAGCATATCTCCCCAGCCCTGCAGATAGATAGGTTACTGTCACCAGAACCAGCATATCACCCCAGCCCTGCAGATAGATAGGTTACTGTCACCAGGACCAGCATATCACCCCAGTCCTGCAGATAGATAGGTTACTGTCACCAGAACCAGCATATCACCCCAGCCCTGCAGATAGATAGGTTACTGTCACCAGACCCAGCATATCACCCCAGCATGGCAGATAGATAGGTTACTGTCACCAGAAACAGCATATCACCCCAGCCCTGCAGATAGATAGGTTAGTGTTATTAGACCCAGCATATCACCCCAGCCCTGCAGATAGATAGGTTACTGTCACCAGAACCAGCATATCACCCCAGCCCTGCAGATAGATAGGTTACTGTCACCAGACCCAGCATATCACCCCAGCATGGCAGATAGATAGGTTACTGTCACCAGAACCAGCATATCACCCCAGCATGGCAGATAGATAGGTTACTGTCACCAGAACCAGCATATCACCCCAGCATGGCAGATAGATAGGTTAGCATCACCTGAATCAAAGAGTTTTCTCCTTCTGAATCGCTGCCTCCGTTTCAGAGATTTCAATATGCAAGTGTGTTCTTTGGAGCCACACGGGTATTGCTGTTGCTCAAAAGAGGTCGCCCTCCCATGCGCCATGCTCCGTCCGTCACTCTGATCATCCGGTCCGGGCCGTGTATACCTAATCTTGCCTGGCCCAGAGTTCTCTATCGCTCGTATTCTTGGCACATGAGCAGCTCAGGTCTCAGGCCAGGCAAACATCGCAGCGTTACTGCACAGACGCCAAGAATATGAACAGCGGTGATAGACAAAACTCAGGGCCAGGAAATATTAGGTATACACTATTCTGTATACATATGGAGCCAGTGATCCGAAGGGGGAAAACAAGGGCTGATTCAGGTGACCCTAACCTGGGTGACTGCTTGAGGCGCTGAAATTTTCTTATTGATGGGGGTTGTGGGCGTCAGACATTGATCATTCTCTTACCTATCAATATAAAAGTCCTGAAAACCCCTTCAAGTCCCTGTGTGAACCAGAATGTCCCCCCCCCCCCCTGTACACCCAATAAGTCATCCCTGATAAACAATACAGTTAAGAATCGTGAATTTCTAAGAAAACAGGGATTATCATGCAAATTTTTTGCAAGCAAAATCATTTTTGTCTACGATGAGCAATAACTTTATTGTTTGTTGCTTTGTGCCTTTATTCTGGGTGAAGATAATGGCTCGGAATTATTCAGATCTTAAAGGAACACTCCAGGGACTACCGAAACACGGACTTCGAAATAGAGTGGGCAACGTGGTGGCTCAGTGGTTAGTACTGTAGCCTTGCAGCGCTGGAGTCCTGGGTTCAAATCCCACCAGGATCAACATCTGTAAGGAGTTTGTATGTTCTCCCCGTGTTTGCGTGGATTTCCTCCCATTCTACAAAGACAAACTGATAGGAAAAAATAATTGTACATTGTGATCCCTGTATGGGGCTCACATTCTACATAAAAAAAGAAAAAGAAAAAGGGAAGACACCGGGTGGTCACTTTAGGGCTAGTTCACACGTGGGCAAAGGGGAGGTTTTTGACAGCGGAATTCGCTTCAAAAACCTCTCCTTTAACATGGTGGTCTATGTAGACCACTAGCTTTTTTTTTCCTCCTAGCGTTTTCCGCCTGAAGAAGCGACATGACCTTTCTTCAGGCGGAAAACGCCTGAAGAATTGCATAGAAGTGAATGGGAGGCGAAAACCGCGTGGTAAAAAACCGCGCGGTTTTTTGCACACAAAACCGCGCGTTTTTTTTGCAAAAAACCGCGCGGTTTTCGCCTGCAGTTTCTATAGCACATATAGGAAAAAAAAAACCCTAGCGAAAACCGCTAGCGAAAACCGCGTCAAAAACCTCGTCAAAAACCGCGTGGAATGCAAAAAACAGCGTCAAAAAAACTCCTCGAGGTTTTTTACCTCGCACAAATAAGCTAGGCGGTTTTCACGTGTGAACTGACCCTTAGCGTTCTGTGGACCTCTGCGTTATGCTACACCCCCTCAGGACCTGCACCAGTTGTATTTGACTCTCCAAAATTGTTCCCTTAAAGGGGTCCTCCCATGAACCGCACTTAGCACTAGTCGTGTGTGAATGGAGCCTCAGTACACATGCATGACCTATGTTCCAATCACTCACTCGGGCAGAGAAGACTGCGCATGCCTGCGGCCACAAGAAAAATGGCCGCTTACACAGTAAGCCGTTGTGAGCGGCCATTTTCTTGTGGCCTGTGAGCATGCGCAGTCGGCTCTGCCCGAGGCCTAGAAGAAGACGCATGAAGAGGTCGTTCCTGAAGAAGATGGAGGTGGCGCTGGAGAGTTCTCTCGCAGCATTGGGGACGCCCACAGTGCTGTTTGAGTGCAGGGGCCCGCCCCCAGTGCTGCAAGAGAACTAATTTGCATACAGACAAAAAAAACGGGATTTCTATTGAACGGCGGCGACATCTAAAGGTAGGAGAAGAATAGCCTTTCTTAAGGCTTTTCCAACGTGTCAACAAGAAAAAAAATGTGATTTTAATGATAGAATCCCTTTAAGGAAATGTTCACATTTGATGAGTCTTCCAGCTCAAAGTTCTCTCCAAAACCGGCCCTAAGGAACACACAATGGAAAACCAAGATCAAAGCCTAGGCTCAGCTTTTTGCTACAGGTTTGTAAGCACCGTTAGCCTCATGTACAGACCCCTGCATCCACGTCTGTTCTCATTGACTAATATAAAAAAAAACGCTGGACGCTTCTTCCGTCACTGTTGTAACCTTTCCTCCATCCAAAAGGTAAAAAACAAGATGAAAGTAAGTTTCCATACATGAGAGGATAAACAAAAACGTAAGAGGCTCCGTTTGCAGCTATCCTTTAATGTCTATTGCTGTCGCCCTAGAACGGATGAGAACAACGGACATTGTAAACCTACCCTTATACTTGTGACAACAGACTTGGAAGAAGAGAACTAAAAATCTAAAGAACTGACAGTACTCACAAAGGAAGCGGAGCCGCCTACAGCGCAGAAAAATAGTATAAGTAGGGAATATTATAGCAGACATCGCACAAAAAGCAACCAACGAGAAAACATTGATAAAGATATAAAAACGTCCCTTATGCATAAGTGGCTGCAAACCTGACGAGAGGCTCCGGCATAATACGACGCGTGTTGTTCGCAGCGCCGCGGCCTCGTGCAGACATCGTGATTTCATTTGTGATGCATTTTTTGGAAAAAGCTCACAGGGAAACAAGTCTGTATCAGCGCTGAAATCTCGCCAGTTTTCTCCATGTTCTTAGCACGCCGGCCACCTCAGAAGATACTGTAGTCCGCTGGATCACTTACACGCCGGTCCCAGCTAAGGAGCCGGCGAATCAATAGAAGCCGTAAGATGATGAATCCACAGCTCTAAAATAATCTTATCAGGGATGGACGTACCCCAGGGTGGGGAAGCGGGCTAGAAAGCTGGCACGGGCTTAAAGGGGTCCTATCACTCAAGCTCATTTTTTTGTCCCTAACACGTAGGAATAGTCTTAAGAAAGGCTATTCTTCTCCTACCTTTCGATGTCTTCTCCGCGCACTCCCAGGCCCACTGGCAGAGCCAACTTGCGCATGCCTTGAATTTTAACCCACCGAGTGCCAGAAGACGACGTCGTTGCTGAAAAAGATGGAGGCGGCGCTGGAGAGAGTTCTCTCGCAGTATTGGGGACGTCCCCAGTGCTGTTTGAGCGCTTGGGACCACCCACAGTGCTGCAAGAGAACTCATTTGCATACCGACAAAATCCGGGATTTCAAGCGAACAGCGGCGCGGAGAAGACATTTAAAGGTAGGAGAAGAATAGACTTTTTCAAGGCTATTCCGACGCGTTAGGGACAAAAAAAATGAGTTTGAATGATAGGATCCCTTTAAGGTTTCAAGGTTTCTCCTATTCAGGTCTATATCTTACAATATAAAAAAATTTAAAGAGGACCTTTCACCACTTTTGGGCACAGGCAGTGTTATATACTGCTGGAAAGCTTGTCCATAGACGAGTATCATCAGGAGAGGGAGGGGGCGTTCCTCCTCGCTCCACAGCACAGCGCGATAGGCGCCGCGAGGCAGAAGGACGTCTCTGGCTAATGGTCAGAAACGCCCTTCTGACCATAGAGCACTACGGTACCGGCACCGTAAGCTCTTTACAGCGGGCACAGATCGGGAAAGCCGACAGTGCGCTGAATTCAGCGCACTGTCAGCTTTCCAGCAGTATATAGAACTGCCTGTGCCCAAAAGTGGTGAAAGGTCCTCTTTAAACTACATATATATATATATATATATATATATATATATATTTTATTTATTTTTGAAAATCACACCCCAAAAACAAACAAAATAAGTCATATGTAAAGTTAGCATATAGGACCGGTTCTCAGGATCGGCCAGCTTTAAATCCCAATGGACTTCATGACAAAGCTGCAGGGTCAGGGGTAATTTATAAACCCTACTAAGGCCGTGGCTTCACGTTGCGGAGACGCAGCTTTTTTTTTTTTTAATTTTGCGGCATTTTTTGAGCCAAAGCCAAGAATGGCTACAAAAGGAATGGGAAATATTTAGGAAGTTTTTATACGTCTCACGCCTGCTCAATCCACTCCTGGCTTTGGCTCAAAAAACTGTTTTGTCCTGAAAAAACGGTTTAATATGGCACGCAGTGACTGTATGCATTACATGTGAATTTGGGTGTAAATTTTCTGTCAAATTGAGTTTTGCTGGTAACGTGAAAATCTGCGCTGTCGTTGGGCAGGTCATAGGCGGCACGTATATTTACCCTAAGGCTGAGTTCACATCTGTGTCGCGATGTCTGTCTGAAATCGGCGCGCAAAACCTTCCAAAACAGACCTCATTATAGTCAATGGGGCCCATCAGGCTCCGTAAGTGTCCGCAAATGTGAACTTATACAAAACTCTTAGAGAAAAAAAAATTCTCTTTAACCATTTCCACATCCACGTACAGCGTGCAAAGTCTGCAAACTAATATAAGTTCCCATTCATCGGGATTATCTGTACAATGGAGACGGCATCTCCAGATAACAAAAGTCATGACGGGTCAGGAAACTCTCAGCTGAGACTATAGCTAGGATACCAGCACAACAGAAGAGCGGGGAGGGGTGGGGGACGCAAAAAAAAAAAAGTCTGGAAATCCTGAAAACTTTTACTACAAGAATCCGGGCAGCACTGGATGTGGGCACAACACTCCGGTACTGGGGGCTGAAACCCCTGAGATCTGCCCAGGTCTAGGTAGGAAAATACAAGCTGGTTATAAAGTGACAGCCCTGACACAACCCCCGACTGCAGCTGCATGTATGAACACATACATACATGCCAGAGATAGCGCTGTACCCGGCAGACAGAGGAGGGATTCCCAGGAACCGGATTCCAGGGCTTAGAAGAGTCTGCAGGGCCTTACACTACCTCTGTATGAGTATGTTCACACTACAGCTGGCCTAACGTACGATGAGACAATAGAGGGACTGACTCAGAGGGAGAGCGCACCGGGCGACTCCATCCCACTGACTAGAATGGGGGGAAAAAAAAAAACACAACAGGTGCTTTCTTGCACGACTTTTTCTTCCTTCAGAAAAGTAGAAAACACGGGATGAATGCAGACCGACACCACACGGAGGGGCTCCGCCTGGATCTGTCGTTTAATGTCCTGTGATGGATGAGAGCAATAGACATTACATAATAGTGTGCACCCGCCCTTACTTAGGGCAGCATCTCTAGGGAGTCATTTGATTCTTAAAGGGATCCCATCATTAAAATCACATTTTTTCTCGCTAACACGTAGGAATAGCCTTAAGAAAGTCTATTCTTCTCCTAGCTTTAGATGTCTTCTCTGCGCTGCCGTTCGGTAGAAATCCCGGTTTTCGTCACTATGCAAATAAGTTCTCTCGCAGCACTGGGGCGTACCCAATGCTGCCAGAGAACTCTCTAGCTCCGCCTCCATCTTCTTCAGGAACGGCCTCTCTGCACGTCTTATTCCGGAGCTGGGTTCAAACTTCTAGGCCTCGGGCAGAGCCGACTGCCCGTGCCCGGGCCACAAGAAAATGGCCGCGTACACAGAAAGCTAGATAAGCGGCCATTTTCTTGTTGTATGCTGGTGTAAGCCATTTTCTTGTGGCCTGTGAGCATGTGTAGTCTGCTCTGCCCAAGGCCTAGAAGTTTGAACCCAGCTCCAGAATAAGACGCGCAGAGACGCCGTTCCAGACGAAGATGGAGGCAGCGCTGGAGAGTTCACTGGCAGCATTGCGGACGCCTCCAGTGCTGTTTGAGCGCTAGGGACCACCCCCAGTGCTGCAAGAGAACTCATTTGCATACAGACGAAAACCGGGATATCTACCGAACGGCGGCGCGGAGAAGACATCTAAAGGTAGGAGAAGAATCGCCTTTCTTAAGGCTATTCCTGCGTGTGATCGGCAAAACGTTTGATTGTAATCTAGTGTTGAGCAAATAGTATTTAATACCTCCACTCTTATCGATCGCGAAGGGGTTAAGCGCCTGCAGCACACTGGCCGCTCCCATTCAATCCTATGGAGCGAGGTATTCGAAACTAGGATTCGAATACTATTCGCTCATCTCTAATAGGATCCCTTTAATACAATCCCATAGGAAGGCTCCCTTGCTGCTCCCTGCGTCGCCGTATATGAAACCTGTAAATCACTACAACAGACCCTTGACACATCAAGGGTTAACACCCGAATAGTCTGAAAAACAAGATCAACACTGCAGATAAAACAAGAGGACCTGAGCCTATCTATAGGACATAGTCACAGACCTGGATTATTGGCCGGTTGTAAATTCTTTGTGGATTTAAAGGGGTTAAACATCCTTAGGACTGGTCATCGATATCTTATCACATACTCAGGGATTGCCAGATCAGCTGCCCTAAGCGGTCGGATCAATTCTGCGTCATAGGACGGCCATGTTGCACGAGAAGCAGAGATGGAAAAGCCAAAGTAATGTGCAATACCGGACAGCGCACAATCATATGACCGCCGAGGGGTCTAGTAACTGCAGGGTCCAAGGAGCCTGGTCATATGTGCACAGAGTCATGTGGGCCCAGCTATCTGCTCAATGTCAGGAAGTTCCCCTGATGAAACAAGTTCTAGTCAATGAGGCATTTGTGAACGCAGCGGGAGATCCAGGGTGCTTTCAGGCATTTTTTGGAGGCAGCGCCCCTCAGGGAAACCATATTGGCATCTCGTCTTAAAACATCGCTCTCTTCGGGCAGTATATAGGACGTTCACCTCGCTCGTGCTTTATATTCGCATCCTGCCCCAAGAGGAATTGGCAATGAGGAAAGTAAATAAGTATAAAAGATACCACAGAGAGAAAGTGGCGTCGATCACCTGACCCACAACCATTAGCATATCAGCAAACAACCACCTCGGGCCTATAAACATACCATAATTTGTACAAGCTAATTAACTCTTTACTGGAAGATTGTCATCAAGATAAAACAAGGATGGTAAACACTGGTTAGCGCGCACCGTCACCGGGCCCAGGTATGTCTGACAGTGGCCGCTCAGCTAATATGGCACATCCCGGTGATCTTGTCACCTAATCCCTGGGCTTCAACCCCATCTGTACTGTACTGTGTGGGGACCACCGTGGAGCAAAGTGTACTGTGTGGGGGCCACTGTGCAGCAGATTGTACTTTGTGGGGGCCACTGTGCAGCAGATTGTACTGTGTGGGGGCCACTGTGCAGCAGATTATACTGTGTGGGGACCATTGTGGAGCAAATTGTACTGTGTGGGGCTACTGTGAAGCAGCTTGGACTGTGTGGGGGCCTCTGTGGAGCAGAAAGCTCTATAAAGCCCCACTCGTATGACCATATTTTGCAGGTCTGTAATTGTGGATTCGCACATTATTAAGGATAAATTCCTGGCACTTTGTGATAAATTAGTGGGTTTGGGCACTCGGTCTCTAAAAGGTTCGCCATCACTGTCCTATGGCAAGGCCCTGGCAAGAAAGGACACAGCGCTGTACGAGGAAGCAATGGGATCTCCACGTTTCCCTGCAAAGCTGACTTCCACAAAGCGGGGCCTTAGTCTTACACAGCCGGGTACTTGTCCCTATATTCGCCAGTTCGGTTTAGCCACATAGGTTTCGGGCCCGTAAGTGTGGCCAATACAAGGACCAAGTGAAACCATCCTAAGGCTTTGGTGACATCAGCATTGTAGCAAAACAGACCACCTGATCTCGCACTTTGCAGCCACAATCCCACCTACCTACAATGGCCAATGGCGTGCTATTACCCCATACACACAATCGTGAGCCGCAGAATGGGGGTCCCCTGATCAACCTTCTTGAGGCCAGGGATAATGGAGAGAGGGATGTGCATGTGTGGCTCCGCCATTCAGGACTGCCCCGATGCAGAAAGTGCAACTATGGCACGTTTATGGCATCTCCTGTAGATATGGCAAAAATGTATGACATGGAATAGCCCTTAGGGCTTAGGTCACACGGTGCAGAAAAGCTACATTTTTTTTGTTGCAGATTAATTTTTTTTTAATTTTTTTTTGAGCCAAGGCCAAGAGTGTCTTCAACAGGAATAAGACCCGCAATTTTATCCGCCATCCCATGCATTCCTATGGGCCCGTACATACATCTGTAGTTTTTGCGGCTCAGTCCATTCAATAGATTGGAGGGGTCGGTGAAGACCCCGGGTGACACCGATACAAATCCGGGTGTCATCCGTGACCCATGTGCATGAGCCCCAGACCAACCCTCGAAATACATTGTGTGGGGTCTGAGCTTGGTATTGCCGTAGCAGTGGGATTTACCAGGAATGTCATGGGGTTTTTTTTTTGTTTATTTTACCTTTCCATTTCCCGCTATTGGGCAATGTCTTAAACTCCCAGACATCCCCTTTAAGATCTTACATTCGGCTGTCATGGGAATTTACTTTGTTGCAAAGAAAAAAAAATTATGAAGCAACTGAAAATGAAACAGGAGATGTGTCCACAAGGGGAAAATAAATTATCGCACTCAGGAGCCCTGTTCTCATGATCGGGGTGTCCCAGCAGCGACCCCAAAAACTTATATACATACTATATAACAGATATTACTACAATACACCACCCCCAATATTATTAGGCTCTATGGGTCAGACTCCCCCATTACTGGGCTCTATGAATCATTCTCCTACCCACAAGCGCCCCCATTACATAGGCACCATGGATTGATTCCTTTCCAATAAGTGCCCCCTGTTACAAGACACTATGGACCAGCATCCTTCCCATAACTGCCCCTATGGGCTCTATGGATAATAATAATAATAATAATAATAATAATAATAAATGTTATTAATATAACGCCAACCTATTCCGCAGTGCTGTACAATTTGTAGGGTTCAAATACAGAGAGAAAGAGACATTACAAAGAATTAGTCACCTCACACAATGGGACAGAGGGCCCTGCTCACAGGAGCTTGCAATCTATGGATCAGTCTCCTACCCATAAGTGCCCCCATTACATAGGCAGCATGGATTGACTCCCTTTCCCCCATTACTTAGCTCTCTGGATTATTCTCCTACCTATAAGTGCCCCCATTATACAGACATCGTGGATTGACTCCCTTCCCCCCATAAGTGCCCCATTACTTGGCTCTATGGATTAGTCCCCTGCCCATAAGTGCCCCCATTATATAGACATCACGGACTGATTCCCTTCCCCCTATAAGTAAGTACCCTATATTATTGGGCTCTATGGATCAGTCTCCCGCCCATAAGTGCCCCCATTATATAGACATCACGGATTGACTCCCTTCCCCCCATAAGTGCCCCCATTATATAGCCAACATGGATGGATTCCCTTCCTCCATAAGTGCCCCCATTACTTGTCTCTATGCCTCAGTCTTATACCCCCCTGCCCCCATTATATAGACACCATGGATTGATTCACTTCCCCCCATAAGTGCCCCCATTACTTGGCTCTGTGCCTCAGTCTTATACCCACGTAACCCCTATTACACAGACACCATGGATTGATTCCCTTCCCCCATAAGTAAGTGCCCCCATTACTTGGCTCTGTGCCTCAGTCTCCTGCCCATCTGCCCCCTATTACACAGACACTATGCCTTGATCCCCCTCCCCTATATAAGTGCCCCCATTACTTGGCTCTATGCCTCAGTCTTATACCCACGTAACCCCTATTACACAGACACCATGGATTGCTTCCCTTCCCCCATAAGTGCCCCCATTACTTGTCTCTGTGCCTCAGCCTTATACCCCCTGCCCCCTATTACAGACACCATGGCTTGATCCCCTTCCCATATATAAGCGCCCCCCTGGCTTTGGCTGCTCCCACAGGTGTCACACACGCACTGCCCTTCTCACACTGACCAGCAGGGGGCGGCCTCCAGGGTCACACTTGACTTCAGGGTTTGGGGCCCCTGCCGTGCCTCAGCAGGGGGCGCCCCACTAGTGTTGCCGGCAGGGGGCGCCCTCCCAGTGCAGGTGGCAGGCCTGCAGACGTGTACACACATGTCCGGGCACTTACCTTTGAGCGGGGGGAGCGGGGACAGCTCCACCAGGGCCCCCTGTCCGCGGAACTGGGACGAGCCCTGCGACCTCTTCTGCCTCTGCGCCTTCCGCACAGACTTCCGCGTAAATCCGTCCACTTTCTCCGCGGCGGAGATCGCCGACATTTCGAAAGCGCCCAACTCTGAGTAATCCGGGTGTGCGTCGCCTGCGGGTCACCGGCCGCATGTAACTCCTCCGAGCCCTCTAGCTCCTCTCGGTCGGACTTTTCCCCGCCATCTTGTCCGGGGTGAGAACTTTTACTTCACAGCGCGCTCTCCATACGGGTGAAGGCAGAAGCCGGGGAAACCTGTGGCGGTAAGTCGGTAACTGCTGAGTGCACCGAGTGCTGGGAGATGACTGACAGCTCCGGCGACCAATCACAGCGCGGGGAGAGTCGTGACGTGTGTGCGGAATTTCACCCATTCTCCCAGGCGGGGGCAGCAGAGCGCAGTGAATGGTTGGGGGCGGGACGTTTGGATCGACGTCGTATTATCACAAACTGTACAGGCAAATCTATCGGAAAGCTGCGCGTTGCCGTGGAGACGAGGAGGAAGTGTGACGGACAGGCGTGTCAGCCAATCAGCGAGCTGCTTGTAGCCGTCTTTGCCCAATCAAAGACGTTTATTTTCTAGAGTGGGAGATCAATGAATAGTTGGTGAAAACTTGACAGGAAAACCACGTGGTTAGTGCCTGGCACGAGGCTCAGCTGTCAGTAAATTTACTGACCCATGGTTGTAAAAGTAGACGCGACATTAAATCTAAATAAAGTTACAGTCGTGTCCAAAATATTTCTTATATTTTATTTATCGATCCGTAGTAACCTATGACCTTTTTATTTTTTTTCCTTTTTTTAAAGGGATCCTATCAAACTAAATTTTTTCCTGCCTATTGCGTAGAAATAGCCTTAAGAAAGGCTATTCTCTAACCTTTAGATGTCTTCTCCGCGCCGCCGTTCGGTTAAAATTCTGTTTTTCGACGGTATGCAAATGAGTTCTCTCACAGCACTGGGGGCGGTGCCCAATGCTGTGACAGAACTCTTCAGCTCCGCCTCCATCTTCTTCGCATCTTCTTCTGGGGGTTGGCTTCAAACTTCTAGGCCTAGGGCGAAGCTGACCGCAGTGTAAGTGGCCATTTTCTTGTGGCCAGCAGGCATGCGCAGTTGGTTTTGCCTGAGGCCTAGAAGTTTGAAGCCAACCCCCGGAAGAAGACGCGTGAAGTCCCCGTTCCTGAAGAAGATGGAGGCGGCGCTGGAGAGTTCTCTTGCAGCATTGGGAACGCCCCCAGTGCTGTTTGAGTGCTGGGGACCGCCCCTTGTGCTGCGAGAGAACTCATTTGCTTAAAGACGGAAAATGGAATATCTACCAAACGGCGGCGCGGAGAAGACATCTAAAGGTAGGAGACGAATAGCCTTTCTTAAGGCTATTCCTACATGATAGGCAGAAAAAATTGAGTTTAAATGATAGGATCCCTTTAACCCTGTAAGGGTGCATTCACACTGAGTAAACGCTAGCTTATTTTGTAGAGTAAAATTACACTTGTAAATTTTGCTATCCCATTGACTCCAATGACATTTTACAGGCGTATTTTTACAGGCGTATTTTTTACAGGCGTATTTTTACACTTGTAAAAAAATATCATTGAAGTCAATGGGATAGCAAAATTTACAAGTGTAATTTTACTCTACAAAATAAGCTAGCGTTTACTCAATGTGAATGCACCCTAAGACGTGGCTTATTATGACCCTTAGGATGTGTCAATTTTTTTTTTTTTTTCAAAAAGTATCTTCCCATCTTCATCTTCAATTAGCCATAATTTTTTCCTTTTCCCATTGACGCGGCTATATGAGGGCTTGTTTTTTGTGGGACCAGTTGTATTTCTTAGTAACACCATTTTTGGGCACGTATAAGACTGAGTTCACACGGGGTAATTTGGTCAGGATTTTGAGGCTGTATCCGCCTCAAAATCCTGACCAAAAAGACGTTTCCCTTTTAAATCAATGGGAGCCGGTCAGTTCTTTTTTCCAGGAGCCATTTATTCCGGCACCAGAATCCAGTCGCAGCTACCCATATTTTGGGCCTCCGCCTCAGGTTCCAGACCAAAAAAATCTGTGTGAACTCGGCCTAATCTGCTAAGGAAGTTTTAGTAATTTTTTTCAGGGCAATATGGATAAAAAATTCAATTCCACCTATTTTTTTTTCATTTTGATTTTTCGGTTTTTAGTTTTATGGCGCGTACCATGTGGGATAACGTCTATTTTTTGGGTCACTACAGCCACGTGTCATATTTTTTTGTTTTACTTAAGGACACCTTTTTTTTGCCACATTCTTTACAGTCTTAACATTTTTATTTTTCCTGTAGACGAAACTGTGTGAAGGTTTGTTTTTTGTCGGATGAGGTGACATTTTCATTGGTACCATTTTGGGGACGATTAATAAAACAGGGATTCTGGCACCTCATAATTTTTAGGTATATAAAGGGGTTGTCCAGCCCCAAATTGAACTTAGATACTGATCCACAAGATAGGTCATCAATAGGTGATCTGTTGGGATCTGACGCTCAAACACCGCACAGATCATCTGTTCACCGCGTACAGAAATCTGCTAGTGGACAGGAAGTACATTCAATACCGCTCCTATACAAGTAATAAAAGTGGTGCAGAGGCCCCATCCATTACTATAGGAGCTGTGCCACATGTGTCGTCCGTTCACTAGCAGGACGCTGCTTAGAACAGCTGATCAGTGCGGGGTCTGGGTATAGGACCCCCACAGATCACCTACTGATGATCTATCCTGTGCTTAGGTCATCAGTATGAAGATTGAATTTTGGGCCAGACAACCCATTTAAAGGGATTATCCTACTATAGACACCTATCTATCTATCTATCTATCTATCTATCTATCTATCTATCTATCCACAATTTAGTGCATCAAGAGAACAGGGGTCATGTTCGCCATATGAATGGAGCAGCAGGTCACGCATGTACATCTATGCTCTGCTAACTTCTATGGGACTGTTGGGGATAGCTGAGTACCGTATTTTACGGACTATAAGGCGCACTGGACTATAAGCCGCATTGCCCATGAGCGCCTTATAGTCCGTCTCGGTTCATATATAAGGCGCACCGGACTATAAGCCGCAGTCCGGTGCGCATTATATGTTATTGAAAGCGGCGGCAGGCAGACTTTGCCAGCGGCCGCTTAACCCCCCGCGTGCCAGCCGCTTCTATTGGAAGTGCTCGGCAGGCGAGGAGGGGCTCTATCAGCCAAATCATGCTGATAGAGCCCAACCGTAAAAGTCATATTAAACTATCCCTCCCCCGTTTTAAAATAAAAGCCTGAAACAGAATGTGAAACTTACCGAGCGGTGCAGGGTGGGCGGGCATTCAGGCCTCCTCTTCCTCCGATGTTCCGTCCTCCTCCTCCGCCGCTCGCGAACTGAGAATGGCCTGGGCGCATGCGTAGCCGTAGTAGAAGCATTATGATATTGCGCATGCGCCCCGGCCATTATCAGCGAGCGCCGGAGGAGAAGGACGGAACATCGGAGGAAGAGGAGGCCTGAATGCCCGCCCGCCCGCCCTGCACCGCTGGGTAAGTTTCACGTTCTGTTTCAGGCCGGCATGACAGCAGGGCTGCCGGACACTTCCCATTCATTTCTATGGGAGCCGGCATGCGAGCGCTCCCCATAGAAATGAATGGACTGCTTTTTTCCATTCATTTCTATGGGGAGCGCTCGCATGCCGGCTCCCATAGAAATGAATGGGAAGTGTCTGTCCATTCATTTCTATGGGGAGCGCTCGCATGCCGACTCCCATAGAAATGAATAGGAAGTGTCCGGCAGCCCTGCTGTAACGCCGGCGTGTACGGCTGTGATACACGCCGGCGTTCCGTAGTGTGAATGCACCCTTACAGTGCCTTTTATGTATGTATGGAAGCGGCACGCAGACTTTGCCGCCGCTTCCATCCATATATAACACGCACCGGACTATAAGCCGCACTTACGATTTCTGAGGAAATCGTAGGTTTTTATGTGCGCCTTATAGTCCGGAAAATACGGTACTGGTACTCATAGAAATGAATGAAACTAAAATGTGCACATGTGACCTGCTGCTCCATTCATACAGGGCACATAAAACCCACTTTTTTATAATGATCAGGGATCCTAGTGTTCTCACCTCCACTGGTCAGACACTTATCCCCTGTAGGATATGTCTATAGTGGGACAACATCTTAAAGAACTAGGTACCAAGCAAAGGCATGTGTGGGGAACCACTCAGGTAGATGCTTGTAGCAGTGCAGGAAACAAGGACACAGACACTGGATTGCACACTTTATTCACGTGTAACGCATGCACTGCTTTTGCAAAGCACTTTCTCACACATGACATTGACATAAATCTACAATTCTTCATCACGGTGGTCAACAGACAAGGGTAGACAGAGTTGCAATGGCCCACCAGAGTACCCGTGGATCCTTCTATGAAGCCAGGCTCTAACAGAATTATGAACCAGCAAAAGATATTCAGATTTGAAGGGTATTTAGGTCGATTTCCTAGTAGTTTTGGAGGGCGGAACCCCAGGTGCATCTGGTCTGGTAGGCCCAAGGATCCTCATTCTTACACTGGGAGTGCACATAAATAGACAAATATAGAACTTATTTATGTGGACATATTTAGACTCCGGTCACACTAGCATTCATGGACCGTTTGGGGATTCCATCCCCCATTCTGCCTAAAATATGTGGAGAGAAAAGTCCTTCAAGCAGGATTTTCCTCTCGGCCGATATTGGGCGGAAACCCACCGGACCCCTTATAGTCTATGGGGTATGCAGGTTTCTGCTGGTAACCAATTTTTAAGCAGATAGGGTTTCTGGTCTTTGGGTCCCCATGGGAACCTGAAGAACAGAAATCCGGACGCTAGTGTGAACCTAGCATTAGTTTTTTTTGTTTGTTTTTTTCAAAAACAGGATTTGATCCTATAAAAAGAGGAAGAAAAAAAAGAAAAAGGCATCAATACTTCCTCATGCCAAGATTGATGTTTTGAAAAAAATATGTAATAAGGAAACATAGACTGCAATATGTGGTTAAAAAAGCCCAACATCTGCAGCTGACCATGAACAAAGCCGGCCACAATGCCCAGCATGGCAACCACTGCACCCTGATAACAGCCAGATACAGTCTGACAAGTCTCAGCTATAGTGCTGAATATAAGAGCCAATGTGTTCTCTAATAACCTGTTACTGATTCTTTTCAGGGTCCCCCATAAAGAGTATGGGTAAATTCCCAGGGACAGAATTACTGCAGATTTTATTTGCAGATTTGTACAGGTTAAAGTCGCAGCGGAATACAACAGTAGGTAAATGGATTAGAGGTTGCAAATGTCATCTATATGCTTAAAGAATCTTCTGCAGAGTCAATGGCATAACTACTGGGGTAGCAGTGGTAGCGGCTGCCACAGGGCCCAGGACATTAGGGGGCCTGGCGGCCACTGATGTGTTTTTTTTTTTTTTTAATAGGCCTTTACCTGCTGGAATAACCCCAGCAGGTAACGAGTCCTATTTATCCACCGATTCCCGCTCCTGTTCATGGAAGCAGAGGCGGCTGTAATCAGGAGCGGAGATTGGTATGTGAGGCCCGGGCCCGCGAACCCCACAAACACTGCTATCTTTATACTCAGGGTTTTTTTAGACCACAAAGTACAATAATTGGAGGGCCAAGAGAGGTGAGGGAACATAAAAAACACTGTTACTTACTTCTCCTGCGCTTCGGCAGGCTTCGGGCCTGTTTGGTGACGTCCCAGATGTCACATGGCCAAGGCCTGCACCATTATGCATTGTGATAAATGACCAGGTATTTGTAAAATGTTCGCCTTGGGTCCCAGCCATTCCTAGTTATGCCACTGGCCACTGGTAATACCTGGTCACTTGTTTGGAGCCATAGAAATGAAGGCCTCAGATTGCCCGTAGCCCAACTGTAATGGCTGCAAACAGACAACCAAAAAATTGTCAGATAACAATGTAGAAAGGATATCACAAATGTGTAGAACAATATAGAAAGAGGAACCTTTATTATATCTGGAGTAACACAGAGTAACGTGCCACGTGATGTGGCACGTATACGCCGTGTGAGATTTTGCGGGCCGTATACGCTCCCATTGAAATCAATGGGAGCGTATACGTGCCAGGTCACGCGGCACGTTACTCCATGTGAATGCACCCTAAATGTCCCTGTATCACCTCCCTCACCTTCTGTCTCTATCCACATTCCCTTAAAGATTGTAAGCCCTCGCGGGCAGAGCCATTTACCCCATGGTGCCAGTCAGTCATTGTTAGTATTATATTTGTTTTGTATATTTTGTGTACTGTATGTGAACCCTCAAATGTAAACCACCATGGAATCAATATAATAATGTACAGCACCATGGAATTAAAGGGATCCTATCACTCAGACACAATTTTTTCTAAGTACCACGTTGGAATAGCTTTAAGAAAGGCTATTCGTCTCCTACCTTTCATCGTCTTCTCCGCGCCGCCATTCGCCTACAATCCCAGTTTTTCTCAGTATACAAACTAGCTCTCTTGCAGCATGGGGGCGGACCCCAGCGCTCAAACAGCACTGGGGTGTCCCCAATGTGTTTACTGTGCAAGCGGCCATTTTCCCGTGGCCTGTGGGCATGCAAAATCTGCCCGAGGCCTAGAAGTTACAAGCCACCGCCAGAAGAAGAGGCGGAAGAAGACGCTGCTGACGAAGATGGAGGCGGCGCTGGAGAGAGTTCTCTCGCAGCATTGGGGATGCCCCCAGTGCTGTTTGAGTGATGTGAGAGAGATAATTTGCATACCAAGAAAAATCGGGATTGTAGGCGAATGGCGGCGCGGAGAGGACGACGAAAGGTAGGAGACGAATAACCTTTTTTAAGGCTATTCCGACGTGGTACTTAGAAAAAAATTGTGTCTGAATGATAGGATCCCTTTAACCCCTTCCCGACATGCGCCGTAATAGTACGGCGCGTGTCGGGTCTGTAACTATGGCGACCGCCCGGGAGCCGGGCGGCCGTCATAGCCGCCAGGTGTCTACTGCTTTAAGCAGTAGACAACCGGCTCTAATGCCTCCGATCGGTCCCCGGACCGATCAGAGGCATTAACCCCTCCGGCGCTGCTGTCAAAGGCGCCGGAGGCGCCATTTTCCCGGCGGCGCATGGGCGCCGCCATTTTGGCAGGGATCGCCGGCTCCTGGAGCATGCTCCAGGGCCGACCCCCCCGTTGCCATGACAGCCGGGAGCCTTGTTAAAGGCTCCCAGCCGGTCTGCAAATTCTCTCTTTTGCAGGCTGGTGTATACAGCCTGCAAAAGAGATGATGATTTTTTTGCAATGCATTAGCATTGTAATGCATTGCATTAGTGATCAGACCCCCTGGGGTTCAACACCCCTAGGGGGTCTAATAAATGCAAAAAAAAAATTAAGTAAAAAAAAAATATAAAAAAAATATAAAAAGTATTAAAAGTTCAAATCACCCCCCTTTCCCTAGAACAAATATAAAAGTAGTTAAAAACTGTGAAACATATACATGTTAGGTATCCCCGCGTCCGAAATCGCCCGCTCTACAAATCTATAAAAATATTTTTCCTGTTCGGTAAACGCCGTAGCGGGAAAAATAGTCAAAAGTGCCAAACCGCCGTTTTTTCACTGTTTTAATTCTGATAAAAATTTGAATAAAAAGTGATCAAAGCAATAACATTTCCCGAAAATGGTAGAACTAAAAAGTACACCCGGCCCCGCAAAAAAAGACGCCCTATGCATCCCCGTACACCTATGTATAAAAAAAGTTACGGCCGTCGGAATATGGCGACTTTTAGAAAAAAAAAATTTTTAACACCGTTTTGGAATTTTTTTTAGGGGGCAAAATGTAAATAAAACCATATAAATTTGGTATCCCTGGAACCGTACCGAAACACAGAATATAGGGGACATGTCATTTTGGCTGCACAGTGAACGCCGTAAAACCAAAGCCCGTAAGAAAGTCGCAGAAATGCATTTTTTCTTCAAATCCACCCCATTCTGAATTTTTTTCCTGCTTCCCAGTACATTATATAGAATAATTAATGGTGGCATCAGGAAGAAAAAAATTGTCCCGCAAAAATTAAGACCTCATATGGCTCTGGGAGTGGAGAAATAAAAAAGTTATGGGGTTTAGAAGGAGGGGAAATCAAAAAATGCCATCGGCGGGAAGGGGTTAATATAATAATGTCCAACACCATGGAATTAATATAATAATGTACAGGACCATGGAATTAATATAATAATGCACATCACCATGGAATTAATATAATAATGTACAGCACTATGGAATTAATATTATAATGTACAGCACGTTCTCAGGTCTTTCCTTCCAGGTGATCGATAGGAGTCTCAATGCTCAGACCTCCACTAGGATCTTCTTAGAGGTCTCTCATCAGAAGATAAGATTTTGTCACAAAGGTTCTTATTTATTTTAACTATCAAAGTAGGAATTACGAAACCATACAGTACGGACACCGCAGCTGCAGGCTACAGAGATCAGCATTGTGGTCCATCGACCCAACTCATTAAAATTTAATGACAAGCTGCAAGCAAATATAGAAAAGTACAATTCTCATATCCTGATTTATTTAAAGGGGCTCTATCAGCAAAATCATGCTGATAGAGCCCACATATGCGTGAATAGCCTTTAAAAAGGCTATTCAGGCACTGCTAAAGTTATATTAAACTACCCCCCAGTTTTAACATAATACCCTAAAAAAGAATGTGATCAACTTACCCATTGTGCACGATGGGCGGGCATTCAGGGTGCGCAGTCTTCTTTATCCACACCTCCTCTTCCTCCAATGTCCTCGGGTACCATCCTCCTCCGGCGCTCGCGAACTGACATTGCTAAAAAAAAAAATGGCCTGGGCGCATGCACAGTAGCATGCTGCTTCTACTACGGCTACTGTGCATGCGCCCAGGCCAATTTTTTTTTTTAGCAATGTATGAAACTGAATTGGGTTGGTAAATCCTTATTGGTAAGGAGAACCTGGGTGTCGTGTCCCAAAGTATCTTATAGCAGAAGATAAATGGACATATAGTACATAGCTATATAAATCTTCCTTCAAAAAACAATAACGTTTCACACTTCTGCTTTTACGATTTTAACCCCTTGTTTGTCAGGTATTTAAATATGGAGGCCGCTCAAGAGCTGAGTGGTCGCCATCGCTGTAGCCGCTGGGTCTGTGGTGTGTTCTACAGCAGAGACCTGGTGCTGATACCTGGAAGAAAAGCTGACCGAGGCATCGTTTTGCAGCAGCAAATGGACGCCAACATTTTGGGGAAGATGGACTATTCCCGGGCCTCTCTTTTTTTTTTTTTTTTTTTTTTTATATAAAAAGTTGTGTATAACTGAAGGAACACTATAAATACACACTATGTTATTATTAATTATTATAAGAAAAAACAAGCATTTTCCTTGAAATCCTTGCACAAATTTTGATTTCTCATGTTTTTCATGGATTTCTCCAGTCCAAAAATACTTTCCCAGCACAGACTTTATCCCAGTGATTGTAAGAAAATACATTTTGTTGGCTGAATTTTGAGGGAGTTACTTTAAATGATACTTAAATAATCATTTAAAAAAAAACAAAAAAAAAAACCTGGCAACAATAAAAGACTGTGGTCAGGTTATCTTCTCATACATGTAGTGTCCTCCTGATAACCAGCCATGATGTCCTTATTGTGGTCAGGTTATCTTCTCATACATGTAGTGTCCTCCTGATAACCAGCCATGATGTCCTTATTGTGGTCAGGTTATCTTCTCATACATGTAGTGTCCTCCTGATAACCAGCCATGATGTCCTTATTGTGGTCGGGTTATCTTCTCATACATGTAGTGTCCTCCTGATAACCAGTCATAATGTCCTTATTGTGGTCAGGTTATCTTCTCATACATGTAGTGTCCTCCTGATAACCAGCCATGATGTCCTTATTGTGGTCGGGTTATCTTCTCATACATGTAGTGTCCTCCTGATAACCAGCCATGATGTCCTTATTGTGGTCGGGTTATCTTCTCATACATGTAGTGTCCTCCTGATAACCAGCCATGATGTCCTTATTGTGGTCAGGTTATCTTCTCATACATGTAGTGTCCTGATAACCAGCCTGTCACGATACTAGTGGTACGGGATCAGGAGTCCAGTTGTCAGGTAACACAGAGGAGGCTGGAGACAGCAGGTGGATGGCCCACAGGGGAGCTGAGGTAGTAGTCCAAGGGCAGCTGGGTAAAGACCAGGTAGAAGTCTGTAGTCTTACAAGAGCTGTAGTAAAGCTACGGTGAGCTTTCAGCTGGCAGGTGAAGTTCCAAAGAACTGAAGAGGATCTCCAGCAAGGAGGTCTCCTGGGTGTTCAGGTTGTATCCGGAATAAACAGAACACAATACCAACACAAACAGGAAGTGTCAGAGTCACCTATATATAGCCAGTCCAATCAAGGTTAATACAGGGCGGGTTCCCATCATTAGCAGCAGCTGATGAGCCTCAGGATTAGGCTCCACACAAAAGTCCAACAGGCCTTTATTCCACAAGCCTGATAGCTCAGGCAGCAAGGAGACACCGGGTTAGACAGCAGGTCACAGGTTCAAATCCTGACATCACTCCCCTCCTAACGGCGACCTCTGGGCGCCACAGGACCTGGTTTTGTCGGATACTGCTGATGGAAACGTCTAATCAAACGAGGAGCATTCATGTTAAATACCGGTTCCCATGAGTTTTCTTCCACACCATACCCTTGCCATTTGATAAGGTATTGTAGTCGATTTCTGTACATACGGGAATCCAGAATTTTTTCCACGACAAATTCTTCTTGTCCATCCACTTCCACTGAATCTGGAGGTTGAGAGGACCGTTCAGGAAATGGATTGGCCGTAGCAACTTTCAGTAGAGACACATGGAAAACAGGATGAATTCTCATTGTTTCTGGAAGTTGTAGACGTACCGCCAGAGGACTAATTATTTTAGAGATCTTATAGGGTCCAATAAATTTCTGTCCCAGTTTGGGTGAAGGGACCTTCAGCTTAATGTTTCGGGTAGAAAGCCATACTCTATCCCCTACTTTGTATTCAGGCGCCGGTCTCCGACGTTTATCTGCTGCTTTCTTATATCGCTCCTGAGCAGCTCCCAATGTTTCTTTTAACATTTTCAGATTTTGTTGCAGTGACGCGATTCTTTCTGTAACTGCTGGGATTATTGGAGCCACTGGATTTTTAGGGAGAATACTTGGATGATATCCCAGATTTGCAAAAAATGGTGTTTGCTTTGTTGAAGAATTTTAAGAGTTGTTGTATGAAAATTCAGCAAAGGGTAATAGGTCTACCAAGTCATCCTGTAAATGGCAGATGTAACAGCGCAGGTATTGTTCTAGCGTCTGGTTTGTACATTCTGTTTGACCGTTAGTCTGGGGATGATAGGCCGTTGACAAATGAAGCTTGATATCAAGTGATGTACAGAAACTTCTCCAGAATTTAGACGTGAACTGCACCCCACGATCCGAGACCACCTCGTCTGGCACACCATGAAGGCGAAAGATATTTTGGACTATCAAATCAGCAGTCTCTTTGGCCAAAGGCAGACCAGTACAAGGGATGAAATGAGCTGCTTTGGTAAGTCGATCCACCACTACCAATATTGACGTTTTTCCTTTGGAGTTGGGTAGATCCACTATGAAGTCCATTGAGATCGAACTCCATGGTCGTCCTGGAATGGACAATGGTTGCAGCAACCCCATTGGTGAAGAACGTGAAGGTTTATACCTAGTACAGGTATCGCAAGAGAGAACATATTTCTTTGCGTCTTCCAGACAGCCGGGCCACCAGAAGAAACGAGATAACAGCTCATATGTCTTTTGTACTCCCTTGTGTCCAGCTAATCTGGAATCATGTACGAACTGTAGAATCCTCAGACGCATTGCTTCTGGTATGTATAGACGCTGTCCATCAGTCCATACTTGATTTCTAAAGAATAGATGTACATCTCCTGATGGGTGTGATAAGAATGGATCAGTGTCATAGGCCGCTTTAAGGTCCTCCAACAGATCACCTTCATGGATAATACCTACAATTCTTGCCTCGGAGACAATGGGAGTAGGTGGAGCTGAGGGATTAATATCACAAGAAAACATGCGTGACAGAGCGTCTGCCTTTCCATTACGAGATCCTGGTCGGAATGATATTGTAAAATTGAAGTGGTTCAAAAATAGACTCCATCGGGTCTGACGAGGGGAGAGGCACTTGGCTGATCTAATGAACTCCAAATTACGGTGATCAGTTAGAACTAGTATCTGTTGTGAAGCTCCTTGTAGATGGTGTCTCCACTCTTTAAATGCTGAGACGATGGCAAGTAATTCTTTATTTCCCACATCATAGTTTCTCTCTGCAGAAGACATTTGCTGAGAGAAGAATGCACATGGATGCAATAGCTTCTTTTCACCTGACCTCTGAGAGAGGATGGCCCCAACCGCACAATCCGATGCATCTACTTCGACCACAAACGCAAGTTCTGGATCTGGATGACGTAGTACTGGAGCTGTGGTGAATTTACCTTTCAAACGAGAGAAAGCTTCCTCTGCTTGTGGAGTCCAGGCAAAGTGGGTTTTCTTCTTTGTCAGCTCTGTGATGAGGGCTACAATCTCTGAAAAGTTTTTAATAAAGCGTCTGTAAAAGTTAGAAAAGCCTATGAATCTTTGTACTTCTTTTACCGTCCTGGGAGTCGGCCAGTCGATTACCGCTTGAATCTTTCTGGGATCCATACGCAATCCCTGAGGAGAGATGACGTATCCTAGGAATTGAATCTCTTCACGATGGAACTCACATTTTTCCAATTTAATGTAAAGTCGGTTTTCCCGCAATCGTTCCAATACACGTCTTACATGCTCCTGATGTTCCTCTAGAGATTCAGAGAAAATTAGTATATCATCTAGATAAACCACCATGAATTGATCTAGTAAATCCCTGAAGATATCATTTGCTAGGTGTTGAAAGGTAGCCGGAGCATTGCATAGTCCGAATGGCATTACCAGACTTTCAAAGTGTCCATATCGTGTACGAAAAGCAGTCTTCCATTCGTCACCTGGCCTTATCCGGATTAAATTGTAAGCACCCCTTAGGTCCAATTTGGTAAAGACCTTTGCTCGTTGAACTTTCTCCAACAGTTCGGGAATCAGAGGCAATGGGTAGCGGTTTTTTACTGTAATTTTATTAAGCTCTCTGTAATCCACCTCTGGCCGTAATGAACCATCCGATTTCTTAACAAAGAATATAGGAGCCCCTGCAGGAGAAGATGATGGCCGGATAAACCCTTTTTTCAAGTTCTCATCAATGAAGTCCTTAAGGGCATTTAATTCAGGTCCTGATAATGGGTATATAGTCCCAAAAGGTATGGGTGCTCCCGGAAGCAATTCTATTGGGCAGTCGTAAGGGCGGTGAGGTGGTAGTTTGTCAGATTCCTGTTTATCACAAACATCCTTCAAATCCGCATATACTGTTGGTAACTGATGCGGTTCTTGGTTTTGAGTAGAGACTGTAATGGTTGGTTCAGGTTGGTCCTTTACCTCATTGACCTTTGGGGGGAAACTCAGCATCTTAGTTCCCCAATTGATGGAAGGATTCTGTTTCTGTAACCAAGGTAGGCCTAAGATGACTGGAAAGTGTGGAGAAGAAATTAGTAAAAATGAGAGAGTTTCACGATGCTGAGGTTCTATGTGTATGTCCAAAGGTACAGTTTCATGGTCTACCGGTCCCGAGCTCAGGGGAGACCCATCCACAGTCTCCATCACAATAGGTGAATGTCTCTTAGTCGAGCGTATTCCATGTTTCTGAGCGAAACCAAAGTCCATGAAATTTCCGCTAGCCCCGGAATCCACCATAGCTGATGTAGAGATCCACACGGAGTTGATTAGTAGTTTAAGAGGGACGAAGTAATGTGAATCCTTGTTCTCCTTTTTAACCTGAGAGGTCACTGATGATATGTAATGGACACTTTCTCCAGCTGATTGTTCCCCCTCTGAAGCTGAAGATTCCTCATTGGATGCATCGGGATCCATTACAGCAGCCACTGTTCTCCGGGGGCGATTCGCAGAGCGGCTTGGGCAATTTATAAGGAAATGTCCCGACTTTCCACAGTATAAACACAGATTTTCTTTGAACCTATGTTCTCTTCGCTCTGCACTCTCCCGTTTCTGAATTGCATCAATCTGCATCGATTCTGGTTGGGATTCTCGGGACTGCTGATCAGATGACTTTTTATAACCCAGCGGTGATGTGGTAGTGTATTGACTGGTCGTGCGGTTTGCATAGCCCCATTTCTCCTGTCGACGTTCTGTCAGACGAGTATCAATAAATTCAGAGAAGACCGAAGGAGCTTTTGCTCGTGCTAGTTTGTCTTTAATATTGCTAGAAAGTCCACTCTTGAAAAGTGCTAGTCTTGCGGAGTCATTCCAGCTAGTGTCCACAATCCATCTCCGGAATTCCATGGCATAATCCGCAACAGAATGTCTGCCTTGCCGCAACGTTAATATGGTGGTCTCTGCTGTAACCATTCGGTTGGGGTCATCAAACATCCCTTTCATGGTGTCCATGAAGTCTTTGTAGTTATTTAGACAGACGTCATCGGTTTCGATTAGCGGATATGCCCAGGCAATAGCTTTGTGTGTTAACAGCATAATGACACACAGCACTCTTGATCTCTCAGTTGGATATTGGTTAGAATGTGCATCAAAATACAAATTGCACTGGTTTACGAATCCTCTGAATTTATCCCGGTCACCATTGAATCTAAATGGCGGCAATCTCGGGGATGGAGCAGAGGTGGGAATCAGGCCTTGTGCATCTAGCTGTGCAATACGTGCTGTGACCGTATTCATAGATGTCTGCAATTCCTGCAGAGCTTGGCCATGCATGTTGATTTTACCAGTGGTCATTTGATCAAAAGTTTCCCATTGGTGCTTCATATCTTGGACCTCCGTATACATTGCGCCCAAGGCAGCTTGTACCTTTTTGAAGCGAGCCTCCCAAGCTTCTTTCCCAACGGACTCCATTGTAGGTGTTGGTATCCTGTCACGATACTAGTGGTACGGGATCAGGAGTCCAGTTGTCGGGTAACACAGAGGAGGCTGGAGACAGCAGGTGGATGGCCCACAGGGGAGCTGAGGTAGTAGTCCAAGGGCAGATGGGTAAAGACCAGGTAGAAGTCTGTAGTCTTACAAGAGCTGTAGTAAAGCTACGGTGAGCTTTCAGCTGGCAGGTGAAGTTCCAAAGAACTGAAGAGGATCTCCAGCAAGGAGGTCTCCTGGGTGTTCAGGTTGTATCCGGAATAAACAGAACACAATACCAACACAAACAGGAAGTGTCAGAGTCACCTATATATAGCCAGTCCAATCAAGGTTAATACAGGGCGGGTTCCCATCATTAGCAGCAGCTGATGAGCCTCAGGAGTAGGCTCCACACAAAAGTCCAACAGGCCTTTATTCCACAAGCCTGATAGCTCAGGCAGCAAGGAGACACCGGGTTAGACAGCAGGTCACAGGTTCAAATCCTGACATAGCCATGATGTCTTTATTGTGGTCAGGTTATCTTCTCATACATGTAGTGTCCTCCTGATAACCAGCCATGATGTCCTTATTGTGGTCGGGTTATCTTCTCATACATGTAGTGTCCTCCTGATAACCAGCCATGATGTCCTTATTGTGGTCGGGTTATCTTCTCATACATGTAGTGTCCTCCTGATAACCAGCCATGATGTCCTTATTGTGGTCGGGTTATCTTCTCATACATGTAGTGTCCTCCTGATAACCAGCCATGATGTCCTTATTGTGGTCGGGTTATCTTCTCATACATGTAGTGTCCTCCTGATAACCAGCCATGATGTCCTTATTGTGGTCGGGTTATCTTCTCATACATGTAGTGTCCTCCTGATAACCAGCCATGATGTCCTTATTGTGGTCGGGTTATCTTCTCATACATGTAGTGTCCTCCTGATAACCAGCCATGATGTCCTTATTGTGGTCGGGTTATCTTCTCATACATGTAGTGTCCTCCTGATAACCAGCCATGATGTCCTTATTGTGGTCGGGTTATCTTCTCATACACGTAGTGTCCTCCTGATAACCAGCCATGATGTCCTTATTGTGGTCGGGTTATCTTCTCATACATGTAGTGTCATCCTGATAACCAGCCATGATGTCCTTATTGTGGTCGGGTTATCTTCTCATACATGTTTTCCCTCCTAATAACCAGCCATGCTGTACAACACTTTTGTCAAGGTGCAATCTTGCTGCCAATGGATCAACTCTTATAAATGCAAATTAGCTATTTGATGTATGTGGGGCGGAGTTTAGCCTGCCACAACCCCTGTTTTTGCTTGTCACCATATGGATTCACAGGTCTTTGCAAAAAAAAGTTTGCGTCTTCTCCACCATGTCCCGATTCCTTAGCAACCCCTTTAAATGAATTGAATAGTAGTTGTAATTTTGGTTCTAGCTGTAAGATACCTCATCCCAGGATGACATCAGCATTAATAACGGGCTTTGTATTTTATGCTAATTGTAACAGAACGACTTCAATAATTCTAATTACAGATGAAAACGACACATTTTGTTTTAGAAGAAGCAGAATATCCTCCTTTCATATTTTTCTAATTTGGACGACAGATACACTACAAAGGAATCCATCTAAGAGACGGAGGAGACGGGAGGCGGTGATTAGGTGCGTTATAAGAAGCAGATGCTTGAATTATTTAAAGGAATAATTTAATATTACAAATGTCACAGTGCAAATTATTTTAAAGGTCAACACACTCAGAGTTGGTAGATTGCCATTAACCCTTTCCCCAAATCCAACCTCTAATTAAGGCAGATGGTCAGTGTTTAACATGGTGGTCGCTTAGTTCTTCAGACCCAGCAACAATGCCATGAGACCAATCTGATCGCACTCCTTAACCCTTAAAATGAGTGGATCAAACATGACAAGGCGTCTTTTTACCGGTAGCACATACACGCTACCATGTTTGCTGAGATAGCTGTCCCCCGGAACAAGATCTGGGGGCAGCGATCCATTGCCTTGAGAGGTTGGAGTCCATTGAAGGCTTTCAGGTCTGTTTTTAATACAGTTCTATTACAGGCTGCACTAGGT
The DNA here is from genome assembly GCF_031893055.1 of Leptodactylus fuscus. Taxonomy (NCBI): domain Eukaryota; kingdom Metazoa; phylum Chordata; class Amphibia; order Anura; family Leptodactylidae; genus Leptodactylus; species Leptodactylus fuscus. The sequence continues at coordinate 14,799,472 of NC_134267.1, read as the reverse complement.
AGCCTGTAATAGAGCTGCCTGGATTTCACAGTATGCCGCATTAGCATTGCAGTACATTGTACTAGTGATCAGAACATGGCAACTCCAAGAAATGGTTTTTTAAATTCAATGTTTTGGCTAACCACTCCGATGGACCAGAACAACGGATAGGCCAACAGCGGTGTGAACCTAGTATCATGGGGGCTGTATGACAGTATTTAAGCTGTGCACGATTTATTCTTGGTAACATTAGCATTATTTATCTTGCAGCGGTGGTTAAATTGCACCGGAACACATAATTATAAACTGCCTGTCAGCATTCCAGTATAATTTCTTAGCTTATACCGTACAATTCATATGGTATAAACTAAGAAATTGTCTGAGCCACAATGCGGTACATAATAAACGCTGTTACTTACCTCTCCCGGCTCCCGAAGGCTTCAGGCCTACTTGGATGATGTCCCAGACATCACATGGGCATGGGGCTTGTGTCCTTATGCATCGTGACGCAAGACCCTGGTCACGTGACGTCCGGAGTCCCGCTGTACTACATTGAAAATGGCTGACATGATCTGCAGGAAGTGCTCCAGAGCCAGGGAGAGGTAAGTAACAATATGTTTTGTGTCCTCCTCGGGCCCTGGGTCTCCGATTATGATACTTTTGGGTCTGAAAAGACCCCAGGGTATATAATTGTTTATGGGTGTCCATAATAGGGCATAATACAGTGTGCAAGGGGCACTTGGTGCATATAATACTGTGTGCAAGGGCCACTTGCGGCATATAATACTGTGTGCAAGGGCCACTGGGGGGCATATAATACTGTATGCAAGGACCACTTGAGGCATATAATACTGTGTGCAAGCACTGGGGGGGGGGGGGGTCGGGTTGCCAGGAAAGGGGGCCATTATTCCAGAATTCCCCCTATTTTTTTTTTTTTCCAATTTAAGCACTGTCTGGCAGTGTGCCATATGTGGGCACTGTATGCTTTGTTTATATGGTACAGTACAGCTCAGAGTGACTCTTAGACTCTGCTTTACTCCTCTTGCAGATCCATAGAGTAGAATGTAGTCGGCCACATGAGTTGGATTGTCAACAGGAATGGCAGAGGAACAAGACTTCCAGCCTCCCCTGCTGTACTGTGTAAAAGTAATAAACAGGACCCCAGGGTATATATTAGAAATAAAGCTTATCCGGTGTGGGGAATACCCCCGTATACTTGATTATTCCCCGGATAACCCCTCTAAGGGTCTTGGATTTGGATTCTGCACTCCTTCCTTGCTTTGCATTGTAGTGAGGGGTACTGAAGGACACATAGTAAGATCTGAGGATCCAAGTTGGGGACTTTTCTCTTCCTGGAAGTGTAAAATGTGAGTTAAAACAGATATTTCAGCATCAGGTATCTGGATTATGCATTATTGTCCTAGAACAGGAAGCCCGGCTGTCAGAAGGAATTAAGACTCTAGCTCGCATATACATTTATTAATGTCACGTATGAGCTAATATTAGCGATGAGAAAATCCACCTTTATTATGTTTCCATATTCCAGAACTTGGAGACAACTCGATTACGGTGTTTTATTGCGTTTGCATACAAGGCATTAGGTTGCACTTTGCATATTGTTGGCTGCCTGAGATAGTAACATAGTTTGCCCAGGATATTTATATTCTTTACAGTATATACAATTATTCTGTTTTATGTTCTATTACGTTTCTGCAGGCCGGACACTCATGTGTGCCCGATAGGAAGAGGTGAGTAAGATCAGATACTTGCTACACTGTCTATAAGTATTTGGACCCCTGCGGTAGAATAGAACAACAGCATTTCTTCCTATCTAATAGTTGGTAGACCCCAGCAGATGCTTCCTTATGGAGGGGATTGATGGACACAATACTCCTGGATGCCTGGTGACACTCCTGGTGTATGTGAGCCATCGGTTGGGTGCGGTTTCTCTGGCCAGCACTTGTCGGTCTCTATCTCCCAGTTTCGGGGGTCTGCCGACTCGGGGCACATTCCTAAAATCACCGTTCACCTTCCACTTTGTAATCACATAGGCCATTGTCAATTTTGGGTAATTCAGTTTGCTCTCTATGTCCCTTAAGGATCGACGATATCTGTGGTACCCCACAGTTACCCCTTTCTCGAAATCGGACAACTCTGCACTTCGTGGCATCTTACATCTGACTAATACCAATGCTGTTTCCTATTTAATGGTGGAAGGCGACCGCAGATATCGTCATTTGCATGGATGTCCAAATACTTATTAGTAGGCAGTGTATGCGCTATAGAGGGTATTGGGAACCTTACTTTCATGAACGAGGGCCCCTGAACCACTTCAGGACCCGGCCAAGGTTTGTGTTCCACTGACAAATGTTGGGAGTTGTAGCGAGCTGAATTGATATTTCGCCTTCACTTTGCTTCGTAACGCAGTTATGGCGGTATAATAGCTGCAATAAATTTGTCCATTTACTTCATTTTGAGTAATTGTCCCTCTTGTATCAGATATGACAAAGAACTCGCTAGGACGTGAGCGGTTTTATATTAGTTGTGGGACAAAGTGTAACACAAATCAGAGGAAACTAGAACTCATCTTGTAATGGGATTATACTGTACTTAGAGAGACATCAGATGACATGTCTGACAGAACAGCCTGGTATAGTCTGTAAATGCCCTGTTCACATTATGCAACGTTTACACTGCCATCCCCAATAAGGAAAATCTAGTTTGTTCACATCTTGTATTTTTTATTATGAGGTCAGTTCTGTAATTATTGATTGACTGCTTTACTTTCAGGCATTGCCCATATAATAATAATAATAATAATAATAATAATAATAATAATAATACATTTTATTTATATAGCGCCAACATATTGCGCAGCGCTGTACAATTTGTAGGGTTCAAATACAGACAGAAAGATACATTACAAAGAAAGTCACCTCACACAATGGGACTGAGGGCCCTGCTCGCAAGAGCTTACAATCTATGAGGTAGAGGTGGTGAGACAAGAGGTAGCAGGGGCGGCATTGCTTATACAGAGGTCAGACACTTTTGTAATAGAAGTGACTGTCATTACATAAACATAAGACTTTATGAGCCGTCACTAGTGGTGTCCTTTAACATGTGGATGGAGCTTGGACCTATAAAGTTATCCTGAGATGGCATCATATCATGTGGGGTAATGTAGGGTAATGTGGGAGCGGGGACAGAGGAGGGTTAGATTTTGGGGATTCTAATTACGGTACGGAAGGGTTTGCATTAGGAATTGTGATCGGCCTGTCTGATAAGATGCGTCTTTAGTTTGCATTTGAAACTGTAGAAATTGGGAGTTAATCTGATTGTCCGGGGTAGAGCATTCCAGAGAAGTGGTGCAGCTCAGGAGAAGTCTTGTATACGAGCAGGGGAGGTTCTGATAATAGAGGATGTAATTGTTAGGTCATTGAGTGAGCGGAGAGCACGGGTTGGGCGGTAGACAGAGATGAGGGAGGAAATGTAGGGAGGTGCAGCATAGACTTCTATGTTATAAAAAAATGGATGCATTGCTGTCTGTCGTGTATCCTTATTTTTGGGGGCTAAAAGGAATAAATCATCAACAGATTATTTTTTATTTTAATAAAAAAATATTATTTTTGGTGTTTTTATTTTACATTTTTTAGTATTTTAATATACGGTACAGATAATGGGGGGGACTCATCTACACGGGTGTGTTGTAACCAGGATTTGATGTCCCCTACGCCGGAGGCAGATGTGCTTAATTCATGAAAAGGTGCCCATCTTTTCATGAATGATCTTTTCAGACCCCCGAGTATAATGACTGGAGGCCCAGGAGAGGTAAGGGAAGATAAAAAAAACAGTGTTACTTACCTCTCCTGGCTCCGGAAGGCTTCATGCCTACTTCAGTGACATCACATGACCGGGACCAGCATCCTTGTGCGTTGCGACGCAGGCCCCTGGGTCACATGATGTCCCGGACATCATTGAAGATGGCCGCCATCAGCGGGGAGTGCTGCGGAGCCAGGGATAGGTAAGTAACAGACCCTCTTGGGTCTCCAATTATTATGCTCTTGGGTCTGAAAAAACCTCAGAGTATAATAATTGTTCATGGGTGTTCACAATGGGGCATAATACTGGGTAAAGGGGCCACTATGGGGGATAATACTGTGTGCAGGGGCTAATATGGGGCATAATACTGTGTACAGAGGTCACTATGGGGCATAATACTGTGTGCAGGGGCCACTATGGGACATAATACTGTGTGCAGGGGCCACTATGGGGGATAATACTGTGTGTAGAGGCAACTATGGGGCATAACACTGTGTGCAGGGGCCACTATGGGGTATAATACGGTGTGCAGGGGCCACTATGGGGTATAATGCTGTGTGCAGGGGCTACTATGGGGCATAATAGTGCACGCAGGAATGTGGGGGGTGTCGGTCAGGGTCTTCGGCGTCGGACAGGTGGGGGGCCATATCAAAAGTTCACCACGGGCCCCACCATTCCTAGTTACGCCACTGTTAACACTGGAGTCCTGGGTTCAAATCCAGCCAAAAGCGACATCTATAAGGAGTTTGCACGTTCTCCTTGTGTTTGGTGGATTTCCTCGAGGTACTCCGGTGTCCTCCCACATTCCCAAGACATAGGGACTCATTATTGGCTTCAGATACAGCAATCCTGTTGATTGAAAAGCAAATTGGATTTTGGGAGTGTAATGTTATCCTGCAGATAAGGGGCAATCTGCGGCCATTACTGAGCGCAGCCCCAATCACTGCCTATCCAGCGTTGCGACTACTTCGGTAACATCTGGAGAGACATATACTCCACTATGGCTGTGGCGGCGGAGAATCCACAGAGATGAGATTATGTGACAAGAGAGCGGTTCGCCAACAACAACACGCAGACGGCATCACAATAACACAATCTCCGCCGAGCCCATAATTTACAACAGATTTACTATGTGGAGGGGAGAGGCCATAGAAGGACAGGCAATGCTGACTAATGGGATTGCGGAGGAATTTTTTAATTTTAGTGGTATCAGACTTCATCAAGATTGGGCAAAAATTCTCTAATCTAAATAAGGTCCATTACCCTGAAATGACACCGCTCTGTGCGCGCAAGTTCAGGCTATTTATAGGAAAAGAAGGCTTCAAGACATTGCGGACATCATGTGGAGATAGTTAGCGCCGTTATTAGGGATGAGTCTCAGCGTTGTCTCCACAAGCACATCTGTCTATAGATATGGTGACTGAATAAATCAGAATAATACCGCTATAAAGTGACTGAATAATACCAACACATAGTGACTGAATATTACAAAATAATACCGCTATAGAGTGACTGAATAATACCAGCATATAGTGACAGAATAATACCGCTATAAAGTGACTGAATACCGCTATAATACTGAATACCGAACTGCTATAATACTGAATACCGAACATACAGAATAATACCTCTATAAAATGACTGAATTATACAGAATAATACCGCTATAAAGTGACTGAATAATACAGAATAATACCGCTATAAAGTGACTGAATAATACAGAATAATACCGCTATAGAGTGACTGAATAATTCAAAATAATATTGCTATAAAGTGACTGAATAATACCTGGATATAGTGACGGAATAATACAGAATAATACTGCTATATAGTGACTGAATAATACCAGCATATAGTGACGGGATAATACTGCTATAGAGTGACTGAAAAATACGCTAAATACAGTGGTGTAACTACCGTGGTAGAAGTGGTAGCGGCTGCCACAGGGCCCGGGACATAAGGGGGCCTGGTGACAGCCGATACCACTGCGTTTTTTTATTTTTTTTTAATTGGCCATTACGGGCCCTATTTACTTGCCGATCCTGGCTGGGCTGGGATCGGTAAGTGACACCATGGGCTCCACAAACACTATCATTATACTCAGGGGTCTGCAAAGAATAACGATTGGAGGCCCGGGAGAGGTAAGAAACATAAAAAGACACTGTTACTTACCTCTCCACGATCCAGGCAGGCTTCAGGCCTAGTTGTCTGACGTCTCTGACGTCACATGAACCCGGCCTGCATCCCGGGTCATGTGACGTCCGACGTCATTGAAGAAGGCCGACAGTGTAGGAGCCTGGGGACAGGTAAGAAACAGTAGTTTTTTATGTTTTTATTCCCCTGGGTCTCCGATTATTATACTCTGGGATGTGAAAAGACCCCAGAGTATAATAATTGTTTATGGGTGTCCACAGTGGAGCATAATATTGAGTGCAGAGGCCACTAAGGGACATAATACTGTGTGCAGGGGACACTATGGGGGATAATACTGTGTGCAGGGGCCACTATGGGTGATAATACTGTGTGCAGGGGCCACTATGGGGCATAATACTGTGTGCAGGGGCCACTATGGGCAATAATACTGTGTGCAGGGGCCACTATGGGGGATAATACTGTGTGCAGGGGCCACTATGGGGGATAATACTGTGTGCAGGGGCCACTATGGGGGATAATACTGTGTGCAGGGGCCACTATGGGGGATAATACTGTGTGCAGGGGCCACTATGGGGGATAATACTGTGTGCAGGGGCCACTATGGGACATAATACTGTGTGCAGGGGCCACTATGGGGCATAATACTGTGTGCAGGGGCCACTATGGGCAATAATACTGTGTGCAGGGGCCACTATGGGGGATAATACTGTGTGCAGGGGATACTATGGGGGATAATACTGTGTGCAGGGGTCACTATGGGGGATAATACTGTGTACGGGGGCCACTATGGGGCATAATACTGTGTGCAGGGGCCACTATGGGACATAATACTGTGTGCAGGGGCCACTATGGGCGATAATACTGTGTGCAGGGGCCACTATGGGGCATAATACTGTGTGCAGGGGCCACTATGGGGGATAATACTGTGTGCAGGGGTCACTATGGGGGATAATACTGTGTACGGGGGCCACTATGGGGCATAATACTGTGTGCAGGGGCCACTATGGGGGATAATACTGTGTGCAGGGGGCCACTATGGGGGATAATACTGTGTGCAGGGGCCACTATGGGGTATAATACTGTGTGCAGGGGCCACTATGGGGCATAATACTGTGTGCAGGGGCCACTAAGGGACATAATACTGTGTGCAGGGGCCACTAAGGGACATAATACTGTGTGCAGGGGCCACAGGGACATAATAGAGCGCGCAGGAATGCGGAGGAAGGGGTCGGTTGAGGTCTTCGGCGTCGGTGTCGATTGGGGGGGGTGTCGGTTGGGGGGGGGGCAAGTCAAAAGTTCGCCATGGGGCCGCGCCATTCCTAGTTACGCCACTGACTAAATAATACATGATTGAATAGTACTGCTATAATACCACCATACTGTAATTGAATAGTATTGCTGTACTACAACTGAATAATACCACCATACTATCACCACACTGTGATAGTGGCTGAATATCACTATACTGTGAGAAAATAATACGACACTGTGACTGAATAATACCGCCATAGTGTAACTGAATAATGCCACCATACAATGATTGAATAATACTAATATATAGTGACTAATAGTATACCACCATACCATAACTGAATAATACTGACATACAATAATATTGCCATATAGCCACCTATATAATACCACCATACAGTCACTTACACCCATAAACAAGCCAGTTGTAGTGCCGTATAACACTCTTCCCCCTTCTCTCGTGTACATCTTCGTCTCTTCTGTATCCGCCATTCTGAGCTATGTGATATTATTATGTCTTCTGCCTCCAGCCTTGTTAGACTTTTATATGATGTATGATCCTTACTGTACACATCGAAAATGAGAAGAACATTGGCGCTGTTTAAACTCATTGTATACCCTCTTTGTCTTCTTTATTGTATCGCTACAGCGTTCTCCATCTTGCATTCATTTCATGTGATTTGTGCTATTTATGGAGGAGAAAAATTGCCGGGAGTCTTTTTTTTTTTTTTTTTTTTACCGGCCAATGACCTGAATTTTTTTCTCAGTTGATTTAACTCCACTCCAGAACTACAGAACATATTAATCTGTGCAATTCTATCTGCTTAATTCATACATTGCAAAGAAGCCAGGGGAAGGCTGTTAGGCGGCATTCACACTGCGTTTTGCAGTGACTATTTGCCATATACACTGGGAAAGCTCATGGCACATATGTCAAATATATCCACAGACTCCCATTTCCCCTCCATTGGGCTGTATATAACAACACGCAAAGGATTCCACTGTGTCTTTGTTTATTCAATAAAAAAATGACAAAAATTTGCAGAAACAGAGAGAAATTAAAGGGATCCTATCATTCAAACGCCTTTTTTTTCTCCCTAACACGCCGGAATAGCCTTAAGAAAGGCTATTCTTCTCCTACCTTCTGTAGTGTTCTCCGCGCCACCGTTCGCTTGAAATCCTGTTTTTTGTCGGTATGCAAATGAGTTGTCTTCAGTACTCAGTACTCAAACAGCACTGGGGGCATCCCCAATGCTGAGAGAGAACTCTCCAGCGCCGCCTCCATCTTTGTCAGCAATGGCCTCTTCACGCGTTTTCTTCCGACGAGCGAGAGATCAAAATTCAACGCATGCGCAAGTCGGCTCTGCCAGCAGACCTCGGGCAGAGCCAACGTCACATGCGGGCGGCCATTTTTTTTGTGGCCACTTACGCGAGCATGCGCAATGCGCTCCTGTAGTTCTATGGCCACCTGCATGTGAAGTTGGCTCTGCCCGAGGCACGCTAGCAGAGCTGACTTGCGCATGTGTTTAATTTTGACCCCCCGCGTGCCAGAAGAAGACGTGTGAAGAGGCTGTTGCTGAAGAAGATGGCAGCGAGGCAGCGCTGGAGAGTTCTCTCGCAGCATTGGGGACACCATCAGTGCTGTTTGAACGCTGAGGACCGCCCCCAGTGCTGTGAGAGAAGTCATTTGCATACCGACAAAAACTGGGATTTCAAGTGATTGGCGGCGCGGAGAAGACAACAAAAGGTAGGAGAAGAATAACCTTTCTTAAGGCTATTCCAACATGTTACTGAGAAAAAAAAAGGCGTTTGAATGATAGGATCCCTTTAAGTACACCCTTAATGTTTCTATAGCAGCAAGTTTGATCACCTCTATTAACGGAGAGGTTTGGCCAGTTTGTTGGTCTGGAGAATTAAGGTGAGTGTTAGCCAATGCCTATGAGGAAAGACATCAGCAATGATC